>NW_009909600.1:11988-49799 GCF_000696875.1 Nestor notabilis
AATATCTGAGTAATACTTTGGCTCAGCGTGTCTGTTAGATTACCAGCTGTGTCTCAGCTTTGTCTTTTTCCATCAGCTGTGCTTCACTTTTTTAGGTGTTTTGCAGTGGTACCCCTGCAGGTTTCAGGAAGAGGGGTAGGCCAAGAAAAGACAGAGTGAAAAAGAGCAGTGAGTTACCTTGTCATGAGCTTCATTTGGGAGTTGTCTAGCTTGGTGAACAGAGCTGTATTTTTCTTCTTGTGTCACAGTCAGAGTATAGGAGACAGCTGGAGAAAAACTGTGTGTTGTGATGGTGGATTCTGTAGTTGGTGGATTGTTATAAGGCAGGTAACAATTTTGAGCATTGCAAAAATACTGAATAGTCAGTATTTGGATAGACTTTCAGGCCTTGTAGAGGCTAGCCTTCTGTGCAAAATGGTGGTGTTATACTTCAGTCACGTAACTGAAATAGTTAAGTCATTTGGTGCCTGTGTTCATATTTAGATTTAAGTATTTTTATAGTGGTCTCTGACAGAACTTGTATGAGGATGTTCCTCCGCTTGGTTCTAATCCAGGCATCTAAAAACTCATTTTATCGAAGGTGTCCTCAGCAACCATTTTATGTTTCAGTTTTGGAGAACATGCCTGAACTTTGGATCCCATAAACTAAAGCTGTCATGTGGCTCATGATTTCTCTCAGGACTCCCTGATTCACTGTTGAATAGAGTTGGGGTGGGAATCTCTTGTATCCCACCATAACCCTGCAACAATAGTCTTGTTACTCTGTGCTGGTTTCCTTCCCTCACCTACAGTGATAATTGGGTTCCACAACATGCCTTAGGTCATGGGTTTTCTGCCTGTCATTGCCTCTTCATCCCTGAAACTTCCTGATCTCTTTGTGGAATTTACATGACCACATACTAGAGTACTTAGTTTGTTTATTTATTTATTTATTTTGAGCTGGCTTTCCATTCAATTGAGGAAAACAGTCTATTGGTGAAGAAAACATTTCTGTTTTTCTCTGCCTTCCTACCTACTATATGCATACTGCAACATCAGAACAAAGAGGAATGCGGGTGTATGGGAGGAAGTGATGTAGAGGGAAACTACTAATAGAGTAGAAAAGCCTGCTGAAGGGAACATCTGCATTTAGAGAAAAACATCACTGAGATGCTAACAAGTAGTTAATTGCTGACTAAGCCAGAGCATCGGTCATATTGTGTAAACACTTAGCCCTTTGTTTCTTATTTTCTGCATAAGTATAGTTGCCAGTGCCTACCTGCATGCTGTTCTTTGGAGTTTTAACTCAGGCCAATAGTTTGCCTGCACCCTCGAGCCTTTTGGCCTAAAACCTCACATTTTGTGTTTTGGAATATGGATAAGTTATGATACTGGATTTGGCCAAGAAGGCTTCCCAAGAAACTGGAGAATCCATGATGTATTTGAAAGAATGAGCCTTCCAGTTACCGAAAAATCAGGGCTGGTTTAGATCTCCCTGTAGAGCAGTTCTAACTGGCCTCTGAGTCAGTAAGCTTTTCTGAGAAGCCCCTAATGTCACCTCTTACCTGCACCTTCACGTTTTTGATATTTAGTTCTCTTTAGTGGTCAGGAAGCTGCCGTGACAGGTTGTTCTGGCTGTCGGTCATCTGTCTTTCAGAATGCTTTAGGGGATTTCCCACTAAAAATTGCACTGGGTAGATCAGTCAGTGAAGGTGGCAGACTGTTTTCAGCAGTAAATTTCATGTGCATTTTGCCTTGGTGAAGCGTTGCCCAAAATTTTTAAGCAAAATAGTTATCGTGCCTTTTTGCTTTATTTGTGCCCCACAACTGTTCCATAGTACAGAAAAACCAGATAAGCACCGATGTCAGCACATAAAAGCTCTGTGCTGGAAATAGTTTGTTTCGTGTTTATTCATGTCCTGAAATGACCAAATTCAAATCAATATTTAAAAATAACACATAAAATTATTTTTTGTGCAATATATTTTGAGAAAGGGCATAATTTGCATTTTTCTTTTCAAATTAACATGTTTGATATTTTTATTTGCTCTAGAATCTGCAGTTTCCCTCCAAGATAGCTCGTTGATGAGATCAATGCTCTCTACATCTTTTTAGATCAAAATGAGATTTTTGTTTTCCTTTGTGTATGTGGTAACTGATTTGTGATACATTGGTAAAACATGCTTTCTACTTATATATGAATACACATCTATTTGAAGTGAATTACAAGTAGTTTGATAGATCCTCTTAATGTTCATATCTAATTTACTTTGGCTAGAGTATAAAATCAGGAAAATTCTGGAACTATAATGTTAAAATCAGAGCTACAGATAATTCCATGTTTTTTTGTAAAATCTGCAGGTGACTAGGTTTGGGGTTTTTATTGCTTTTTTTTGGTTTTTTTTTTTGTTGTTGTTGTTTTTTGTTGTTGTTTTTTTCTAAAAAACCCTTCATTTGTTGCAGAAACTTTCAGTAGCACAAATGCAAATTAAAAGAGATCTGTTACATATGTTTTAATTTTCGATGATGTTTTGTTTCTCATGTTTTCCTTCTCAATTAAAAAGAAAATGCAGTGTAGAGAACTACTGTAAAGGTGTGAGAAAATTAAAATGTGTGCACAAAACGTTGCTGTAAAAGCTAATTCATAGACAGGGCAGGTTAACTGCAAAGATGTTAGTGAAGGGTTAAGCTCAGTATGTTTCGCTGGCTGCTGAGTGAAACAGGATGCAGTGACTACATTGTCAGACTGCTGGTGTGAGTGCAAACAGATGAGGAAATGCTGGATCAGGCACTTCAGCAACTTGGGCTGTTACCTAGGAAACTGCTTGCGTCATACTTGCCAGCAATTAGCTTACAGTTCTTTTATTTTTGATAGTGTTGCAAGCTGAACTCGACTGTTACAAAGGAAAAGACTGGCTTCAGCTCAAACTGTTCGGTTGTGACTGTGGCTATGGTGCTCAGGAGAATTTGCAAAGTGCTACTTCAGGATAAATTGAAAAATTATTTAAACTCTCCAGCCTACTTCCCCAAAGAATATTGTAGTTGTGCTTGATTCTGAAAGACCTATAATCAAATTTTTGTGTCTATACGAAAGTGATCGTCCTTAGTTACTATAATTAAGTACTATAGCAAGCAAGTTTCATCTCTGCTTGATACCACTGCCTTTTCTAGCAATTATACTGAAGTATTCTTCCTTGTTACTTGTTAAAACATAGTTTTCAAAATTAATGTTACCTGAGGTTTAACCTCTAAAGCAAGGGATTCTTTTTCTAAATACTTTATTTCTTCATTGATTAAAATTCAGAAACTTCCAGTGGTTACCTAGTCACTAATATAAACCAGTTAGTGTTGAAAGCAGTGTGTGTTTTATCTCAGAAAATTATCATGTCTTCTGCATTTCACTTAAAAACTGTAAATAAATTCACAGTAGCTGATTTAATATTGATGTGTGTTGCTACTATGGGTATTGCCTTGTGGCTAGCTATGGCTAGTTAGTTTTTAAGGAAAAATCATGCAGTGACCAACAGGTTAAACCAAAAGTGTTTGTGTTTTTACTTTCTTTTATTTTTTATTTTTTTAATTACATAGGCAAACACATGAATAAACTTAGGTTTTAATAAACTAGTATTATAGTACAAAGTTAAAGGCTTAACTTGCTAAAATGTCAAGGTTAATACAGAATACAGTTGTGTTCCTATGATTGTGTGAAGCTTAAAGATAAATACTTTTAAACATTTGAATATTAGGATTTTCAAATTATTTTGGAAGAATTCTTCTGTATAAACCTCCCACATTTTCTTTCTTGTTAAAAGAAAAACTTTGACAGATCATCTGTTAGAGCTGTGTTAGTATCAGAAGTCTATATGCAAAGTTCCTGGAGAAAAAATTAACACAACCAACCAAATCACCAAATCTCTCCACCCTCTCAACCCCTGCCCAAACAACCCCCTCTAACAAAAACTAAAAACCAACTCCAAACCAAACTTCCCATCCCCCTCCAGCACCATTCCGCCCCCCCAACCCCCCCTTGAATGCAAGGCTTAGAAAGATTGCATATCTCTGCTTCTGCACATTTCTGATAGATTAAGTTGGCTGTAAGACTCTGGCAGCCCATATATTTAAGACATTTTTCACACTGTAGGCCAGTGTCATCAATGGTTAGCTGGTTACTGGGGCTGCGTTCCAAATGCTGATCACTGTATATATGGCCTGGGATCTTTGTATGGCATTATCTTCAATCTTATTTTATTAAAAAAAAAACTCCAAAAAAACAAAATAAAAGAAAAATAAATTATGTGTGGGTGAAGGCAGCTAAAGCACTGGGATGCCATTTGAAAGGAAGAGTAAATGTATTTCCTGCTAGTTCAAAATAGCTTGACTGACTTGTCCAACCTCACTAACACGTCATTGCATGTGGCCGCTGCTTGGTATGTGATCTATCTGGTATATTCATATTAGTTCAATTGCAAGTTATGAGTTTTTACCATTGAAGTCAATGAGTATTGGGATTTAACACAACAAGATCTAGAAACCACAGTTTTTAACTGTGAATTTTGTCCTGTATCTTCTTTATGCCTTCAATTCTGGACACTAAAATGGAGGCTATGGCATCATTAGGTCACTGCTGGGTTCCATGAGTGTATGCCCAGTAATTTAGCCATTTTTTTTAGGGCAATGCCTGCAAGTTATGTAATAGAGTCACAGATTCACAGAACAATTTGGGTTGGAAGGGACCTTAAAGCTCATCTATTTCCAACTACCTGCCACGGGCAGGGACACCTTCCACTAGAGCAGGTTGCTCCAAGCCCCTGTGTCCAACCTGGCCTTGAACACTGCCAGGGATGGGGCAGCCACAGCTTCTCTGGGCACCCTGTGCCAGTGCCTCAGCACCCTCGCAGATACATTAAGCATGTTGAATATTTTGGTTTATCTTCATTTAGTATTTTAGCCTGTAAACCTTGTCAGTTTTCCTTCAGTGATGTAAATGGGAATTAAATGATCACATACTTTTTTTTTTTTGCGTAAGTATTAATATTGTCTCATAATCTGAATTTAATCTTCGTTCTGGCACTTGTTAGCTATTTTCAAAGTGCTTTTATGAGCTGACAACAGCATTCAGTTGTTCCTTTCTGAATGTCTGCTCTCAGCCAGACTATTTGGTATCCATACATGTTTCATGCAAGATAAGTCTGTAGTAACAGATTGAACTGAAGCACCATAGGACACTACATGGCTATTTAATCTTTCAGGCATTGCAGTAAGGGACTGCATTTTTTTTTTTAAGCAAAGTTTGTGAAGTTTTGTATGACTTCTGGGAAAACATTTGGTTTATATCTGTTGTAGTCTCCTTACTTCCTAAATCCACTTGCCTAATACTGTATGTTCTGTACTTTTTAGAACCAGATACATGGGTGCTATGAAAGAGAAAAGGGATTAAGGTCTCTTCCATCTTCTTCTGATTGTGATTTTTAAAAACAAATCGGTAAAATGTTCTTTGCAACTCTTATGCTAGAAGTATTTTGTAGGAAATTCCACTGAAAACATCAAGAAAGTGACTGATAGTCTATCACTTCTTTAAGCGTGTAGCTAAAATGGCCAGAAGGCAGAGCACCTTGCATAGATGATTTTGTTCACCAGGGTTTTTTTCTTTGTTTTATTTTCTCATCATATACTTATGTACCTAAATGATAATTAGAATCACCTAAGGTGGGCAGGCTTGTAAAAAATTAGTATTATTCCCCTTGTCTAATTTGAATAGCTTTTTTCCAAGTATATTTATTTTCAAAACATCTTTGCCAGTAATGATTTTTCTTGTTTGTTTCTTTGGTTTTTTAAGTTTGGGATTTTTTTAGGATGATTTATTTTTGGTTTGGGTTTTTTTTGTTTGGGGGGGTTTTTTTTGGGTGTTTTTTTGTTGTTGTTGTTTTTTGCTTTTTGTTTTTTGTTTTGTTTCCATGTCATCATTAAGATCCATAGAGGAAATGATGTAGACTTACTTCTGTTCACCAGCTCCTTTCTCCTGTTATTAAAATCTCCCTCTTTCCTGTGAATAGGAAGTTTCTCTGCAGCTCTACCCTAGGAGATCACAGCTTCAGCCTGTAGTAAACCTCTTCGGGCTTCTTTGATTTGGATTTTCAGAGGGTAAAAGCTAGGGGGAATTACAGAGAGGCATGCCTTAGCCATCTCTAAATTTTCCTGGCATGTTGCAAATTTTCCTTTAATATTTTGTGATTTTCACTGTTTATTTGTTGTCTGTGTCCAAGTAAGTAACTTGTTTCCAATTTCTTCAGTGTCAGGCTTTCTCTCAGTGTTTGGTATCCACATAGAATTTGAGTCCTTAATCAATAGAATGTGAAGTTCCTTAAAATTTTGTGGAATAGAGAGCATGTTTCTCCTTTCCATTGCCTTAGATTAGTTCAGGTGATTATTCTCAGTCTTCATATCCCCTTACATTTTTCTTCTGGGGTAGTTTTTTTATAAACATTTCTGATTTGAAACATTGTCCTCTGTGCACTGTAGCTGTGTAGAAGAAAAGTTTTTTGCTAAGATGCACCGTGGCTGCCAAGACTTCAATGGCTTTTGAAGTGAAGTGATATAGTGATATCAGTAACTTTTCTATACCTCCCTAATTTTATTTTATTTCATTTTGGAATGGTATTTGTGTCTGACATCTTCTATTTTTTTTCCCCAGTCTTCCTCATTGTTCCTTGGTATTCTGGTGGTTTCCTCCCCACTGGGTTTTTGTTTTGTTTTTTTTTTTTTGCTGATAATGCCAGCAGCAGAGCTAACTAAAATGTGTGGTGCAACAGCAGCTTTTGTGGACTGGGAAGCAAAATTGCAGTGCAAGTCCTGATTAAAATTTTGAGCTCTGAGGTCAGAGCAGGATAATTTTCTAATGCTAAGAACTGTGTCCAATTTAGATCAATTCCTATGTAGACACAGAAAAAGAATTTTTTTTTTTTATTTTTTTTTTTTAAACTCATACTCAAATGTTCCAATTCCCTGAATGCTTTGTGGCACTTCCACTGAAAGGAGTGGTCCTTCCCAGCTCCCAACTGCCTGCTCGTTCCTGCCCTAGCATCATCCCCTTTTGTGCTGACACAAGCATTCATGAGACTACACAGTGAACTAAATTGGGGTACTAATCCATGTTAAAAGTAATCAGTTCTCTTTGTAGTTCCTTGCCACGTGTCTGCATGAATGCTTTTGCTGCATAAGGGAGGAAGCGACACAGGGATGGGAATGAGCAGCTGAGGGACGGCAGGACTGCTCCTTTGTTGTGGCAATGCCAAGTTGTGCTGATTTAAGAGAACTAATGGCACTGTAGTGTAAAGAATGGACGTTTTAGAACTTCCCAATAAATGAGTCAAAATAGCATCCCCTCACACCCAAAAGCCTCTATTTTTCCTATGTCTTAGTGAACTGTATATTCTCCATTTGTCTACTTGAAATAGAAGGAACAGAATACTTCAACATTGGATAGCTGAAATATGGCAAATAGGTACTTAAAATGCCAGATATTAAGCAATTGCAGTCAGGTGTGGTACCATGCCTGTATATAACATTATACACAAAGTTTTCACAAAGACCTTGAATGGAAAAGTGCAATTTAAGTTAGACTTGTACAGTACATGCAGCAGAGGGTTCTTTTAAAAAAAACAATTTAAGATTATGTGTTAACAGACAAAATCATACTGCATTCATATGTGAGAACAGAATGAACTGGTAGAGGACACGTGAATCAGAATCTTCCTAATACCTGGGTATTTGGCATGCATTTAAACCAGTGCTTTGTTTTTGTGAAAATTCTTTATTATTTTTGGAGTTAAGTAAAATGAAATATCAGAAAACTGTAATAACACTTTTGTGAGTCACCCTATGAGTCTTGGCCTCTCATCAATCTATCATGCTTCCACCTACAGGATTAAATATGTAGTACGGTAGAGGAGAAAAGCTATTACCTTAGACTATACAAGTGGAAGTCCTCTCATGCTGAGTTGGGAAACGCTCCTGTCCCTCTTTGATGCTTCTAGGTATTTTGATGATTTTTATTCCCCCTTCTTTTGGTACCTGAGATTTACAATAAAATAAGTTGCTGAAGTTAGGAAGCTTCAATCCAGCCCTTTGCAGTAACACTTCTTGGGTCTTAATTTTCATGTTGCTGAAAATTCATACGTGACAGCAACAAAAAGGAAGGCATGATCAAATTGACAGTTTCTTATTGATAGTTCAAGCCCAAACTGAATTTCATGGGACAGACAGGTCACATGACTTTGTTCCTACCAGCTTGAGTTCTATCAGCTTTACAGTTTTCTGTAATATGGAATTGTGCAATCCAATCATGTCACTTATTCCTTTCATGATAACTTGTAGTATGTGGTATGTTCATTTTATAAAGGTGTTTGCTTCTATCTTCTGTCCATCATCCCAGTACAATCGCCAGTGTAAAAGGCATTAGCCACAATGATCATTATTTGCAGAAGGGATGTGGAGAAATGAAAGCAGATGCACCACATGTCCCATTTCAGCTTTTGAATAAAGTAATCTGTTGAGGAGTACCCACAAATCAGGTATCTGTTTCTGTTGTGAACTTTCTGAATTTACTTCTACCATATGTTGGAGATTTATGATCAAAGAGTTCTTGTGAAAACACCTGCAGTCCTGCTGCTTTGAGTTGTCAGCTCTATCCCTTTATGAAACCTGAAATATTAGATCTTGCATCATGCAATTAATAATGCTTTTCTAATACACGGACAGTTTCTCATCACCTATTATTTTATTTTATTTAAAAAATATAATGTTCAGGAAGATAAAGCAGAAATCTGCCCTTGATTAAGTTCACGGTTTTTTAAACCAACACAAAAATGTGGCTTATAAAGATGCTTGACCAAGATTTAACTCAAACCTGGGAGGAGTGAGAGAGAAGAGAAAGTAATGCTAAACCAGAGAGAAAACTTTAATCACATAAAGAAGAAACAGAACTATAAAAGCTTAAAGTTTGTAAGTAAAGCTTGATGTCATGCTGAGTTTGCTTGATAATTTTTATCTTCCATACCAATTATTCCTAGCCAGAAGATGGAGTTACAATACTATTATTGTGGTTGTTATTATTTATTATTATGTCAAAATAAGGATTTAGCAATTCTTAGGGCTTTATCTATTTGATAGTGATTGTAGAAGATAATCTGTTCTAGACAATGCTGCATGAAGGATGTGCAGGGTCTTCTGTCACTGGAATTCCCAGAATATGCTCTCAGAAGCATGGCTAGTTGGCAGAAATATACTGCAGAGCTAAAACAGTGCAAAGGCTTCAACTGAAAACATTTTTAGGTGTGTATTGTAAGAAATAGTTGAAGGGAATTATTCATTGACGGTATTAAAAAAAAAAAAAAGTTTTGCAAGCACTTTTGGAGAGCTGTTAGCAGGCATCCATTATGATGACTGCAAAAGGAAATAATGACCCTACAACATCTCAAGAAAAGGGATATAGAGACTACCGTTTGTGATGGCTTTAAAACAGCTGTATCTAATGCTGCTAATGATACAGCTGAGACAATTCACACCACACTGTGAAACCTGCTTGGGAAATTGGGTGAACATGGAGGGGGCTATTTTGTGTTGAATTCCATTTTGCAATGAATCTTTTGATTAATTAAACATTTGGAAAAGAAGCCCACAAGGCTAAAATGTTTTTCCCCTTGTTATAGCTGATGAACTGTCAAAAATTGAATGTTCAGTGAAATTTAGCCAGTGTTTTCTGTAAATGGTCGATGCTGACAGGGATATAACCCAAGGGCAGACTAAGAAATTCTAATCCAATTTCCCTGCCTTACTTTCAATGCTGCACTATCTGGGGCCCTGCAGTCAAAAACTTACCATTCTTGTATGCTGAAGGCTTTGTTCTCAATGCAAATGTACCATGTGCTGATTTAATTAATTAATTACCTTGGTTACAGTCCTGTATGAGTTGAGGAAAATTAAAGAGTACTTTTTTATCACTTGGTCAGACGCATGCATCAAACGGAAGCAATTTCAGACTTTTTTAGGTGTTTGACTGTATTGGTATTTAATATGGCATGATTCACAATAAGATTACAGATTTTGTTGCTGTGTTAAAATGCTAAAAAAGCTGTAATGCATTTGTATTTATTAGATTTCATTACATAAAATAGAGCTTTATTCTCTCTTTTCTTGGAACATTTATAAAGCTTATTAAAAATTCGTATTTTGACCATATGCTTAAAGCTAGTACTTTTGAGTATTTTTTCAGAAAATTCAAACAGCATATCTAAAATGTTTCAAAATTTCAATACAAAAGCAAGGAATATTGAGATTGTCATGAGTACTGTTTAGTGAACTGATGTGGATTTTTTTTGTTCATTCCATAACTTATTGCAAGTGCTTTATGTAGCTTTATTGTTTTTATTTGATTGAAGGGTTGCTGCATTCTGCTTTGCTGGTTACTTAGTAATGATTGTTAGCACATTTACTTCAAAGGTAAAAATAAAAATAAGAAAAAGCAAATCCATACAGCACAAAATAATAAATTTTTATAAAAAGAAATAAAGAAAATAGGATGCTTAACTTTCATAAAATGTGTTTTTCCCACACATTTTTCAGACCTCTGTATTTAATGACTGACTTGTTATGAAGTGTGATATTTTAAAATGCCCAGTATTTTCATACCAAAATGTCATAACTTCAAAGCAGCTTCACAATTTTTTTGTATTAGCAAAATTGTTGACATCAAAAATACCATCAAAACACTTGGAAATTAGTGTTTTCATTTTTACATTTAAAACATATTATTCTAGCTAGTTTCATAACCTATATGAACTATACAGTATGCTTTTGTTTAAGCAGTTGTAATTTTTAGTAATCGTTTATACACACTGTGAAACTGCTTTTTCTAGTTTACAAAGTAGTGGCTCAGTTTCTGTGACCTGAGGCAATTAATTAAAACTGTTTAAGAGTGATAGTGAGAGTTAACATTGTTTAAACATACTAGTGTGAGTCAGTCTTACAATGTTTGTAATAACAAGTTTCCACATCACTTTTTTTTAAGCACCAATATGTTTGGATTTTTTTCAGTGAAGAGTAACTCGATTGAACTGTTCCATTCTGCAAATGAATAAGCATGTCTTTCTTTTAGAAGTAGCTTTTCTAGTCTTAACCAGTTCATTTTTGTGAATTCCAAGTTGAGTTTCCTTAAAATATCTTTCAGTGTTAGAGCTCTAGTCCTGAACTTGCACTACTTCTTGCAATCATACTCCTTACGAGAAGCTAAAGTATCTTTCAGCTAAACAAGTGTATCCCTAAAGTTTATGTTACAGGACAAAAAGTGTTTAAGAAATAATTTCCTGCATCCTATTTTATCTTCCTGTTAAATACTAATAAAAGACGCTGTCCCATGCTGTCAAATACCTGGATTTCATGAAGAATTTTTCTTCCCTTACCACAGATGTCTGTTTTTCAGGTCATCTCTGAGATGGCTATTTTGACTTTCTTTTTGGATGTACTTCTATAGATGAATTTATTGTCAATATAACCCTGTATTAAATTATGACCCTAACATTTTATAAATGTATGCAAATTTATTTATGTACATGTGTATGTGTGCACACATCAGGTAGTTCAATTCAAGTACTTTTTCGTCATGTGATCATCCATCCCTCGTATCTTTGAATTCATTGGCTTATTTGACAGAGGACAATCATCTCAAATAGTAAATTTCCTGCAGTTTTTATGAAAATTGGTAGCCAGCAAAGACAAGAGAGCCTGCTAGCACCCTGGTTACAAAAATAACCAAAACAAACCTGAAGAAGCCACAAAAGGCAGATGGAATGAATACTCTAAATACACAAAAATAGGGCATTTAGAGCTTGCAACTCCAAGTTGCCAGGTAATCTAGTCATAAGAGAAAAGTTCCAAGGATTTCATCATTTGTGCTCCTCAGAGAGCTACTTACCCCTTTTTCTGAAAAAGTGTGTTTGCTGTTCTGATATTCCTTGTTGGGATATTTTACTCGAGTTTTGGGAGGAAAATCTTGTGTGTGGTGAAACATGACAGTATATTTCATGTCATGTTGTAGGACTTAATTTACTGTTCTTCAGTCTTTACCAGTTACAGAAACAAGCTGTCTAGTGATGACAGCTCCAAGATAAATGAAATGTTGTCTCATTGGCTGTTTTATTTATGCTCTGAGCCTTTCTTGCAGTAGGCTATAACTTTTTTTGTTTGTAAAAGACTACTAAATGGGAATGGCAATGGCCATTCTTTGAAGGAGGCACTTGAACAAATTTTGACTTAGCATGAGGCATGCCTCACTGCCATTGCTGGGATGTGAAAGCAAGTTGTTTTACTGGTATTTTGTTTTGTGCTGTACCTATTTAGAAGTAGAATAGGTCACCGTCCATTCTTGTGGGGGCCTGAATAGTAAAATGGACAGCAGATGAAAGGATGTAGTTAAGAAGCTTGCTTTTCGGGGAAAACATGAATTTTCATAGAATTTCTTGTCTCAGAATGACCAGAAAGCCTAAGGGTTTATTAATCATTGATGCCCACTCATTTTCCTCAGTTTTTTCTGATGCTTCAAGTAATTTTTCTCCTCTAAGAAAAGTAACTTACGTGTAAGTGAAGTATGTTTCTCCTTGAAACATACTTATCTCCAAGTTCCTGTTTTGTTTGCAGGCTAGATTGTATGTTTATCACTTATTATATTGTTTATTTGTATGTGTTGTCTATTTCAGCAGTGAGGTGGGGTTTTGTTTGTTGTTTGTTTTTTAATTAAGTAACTAACGTTTATGAAGGAGAGGGTGAAAAAGGTAAAAAAACACTTAAAACTTGGTCATTTCCAAGACCAATTATTAGAATAACCACAAAATCAATCTCCCAGTAAGTCTTACCTCTTCATGGGATACAAAACTGGCATTGTAGGAGCATAATTCTAACTAGAATTCTGTGCTTAATGTATAGGCTGCATTTTTGGTAACAATTGGACATTTGCTTCTGGGTCTTTGCTTCCTATCACAAGTTATATTTAAGAGATTATCCAGGTGGCTTTTGAATATGTTTCTATAGGATATTTACCAGCAGACAACAGAGTCTCCTGCTGGTGCTGTCCATTGAAGCACAGTTGAACTCAAAAATTCTTGAAGACTTGCAGTTTGAACAGCTAGTTGTTCCCTTCGGCACCTTGATAGTTTCCAGATACAGCAGCAGAAAAACGACGCTTTGTTCCCCAAGGGTATTAGAAAACTGACAGCCCAGTTCTCGGCTGTAATGGTAGGAGGTGTGATGGGAAGTAAATTCAGAATCCTGGAAATGTTGACTTAGAGTCCATGTACAGGAATATAAACCAGAAAGCAAGCTGGAGCAATTTCTGAAGTATACCAGAATCAATGAGGAAGGCTTTGCTGAGTCTAGTAGAGCCAATTTTTTTTAAGATCTGTCTGCTTGACTTCCAGATAAACTACTTAGACCTTTGGCTGGTGTCAGAATGTTTCAGTTTGGGGTCACATAGCTATTATTGGCCCAGATTACTTCTGGATATTGTCCAGAAACAATATTCTTTAGGGGTACATTGAAATCACAGAAACAGCTTTCTCCCACTCAGTAGCAGACCAAAAAATACTGAGATAAATGAAACCACACATTCTTTGCTTCAGATCAGATGTTCCCTGTTCCTTTTCCTTGCCCTGGTTTTGGAAAATTTGGGGATGAATTGTGTAAAAGTATTTGATGTCAGGAATTTAATATTTAAAAATAAAGGATTATCCGTGTTTACTGGTTTTTATATAGTTTTTCCATTTTGCATATGGATAGTGGCTTTCTTTTGGTGTGGTGAAGAGGGAATGTTCCTGATTTTGGTCACGGCCACTTGATGTAACTTATGCTCCAGGTAGCTTACCCAAATTTATAGTAGTTCTTACGTGAGCTTAAAGGAATATGTAGAGGTTTGTTTGGTTTTTTGGGGTTTTTTTTGAGATGTGTACAGCAAAAAACTGTGATAAATGCATACACAGTTTCTCATGTCTGAGTAACTAATTAGGGTTCAGTGATTGAGAGTGACTATCAAATGTGACGTTTCATATTAGAAATATGTCAAAAGAATATGGAAATAAGCACTCTGGGTTTTGTAGTATTGACTTACATTACTCAGTTTTCTTCCCTGCAGTGTCCTTTTTTTTTTGCCATTCTAGTTTTAGCTTCTTCCTTCATGTTTTCTTAGAGCCAGCAGGAGGAATGTGAGTGCACAGGTACAGACTCTCTCTGTTATGGTGTCTGACATTACAGTGCATTCCTATTAGTCCCAGATCTGTTGAGAAAACTGCTTAATTTCCACAGCCTGAAGCTGGAGGATGCCTACTAGAGGTACAATACATAAATCTAGCACTTAAATTTAAATAATGGGGTTTGAACTTGTGCAAACTATGCTTTTTTATTTTTTTCTTTTTTTTTTTTTTTATTTCTCTTCTTCAATAGATTTCCCAAAGTGTAAGATGTGGTTAGAAACTTTATAATATGGTGTTATGGAATGAAAAGTATCAGGCTATGCAAAATTTGGGCTTTATTTGTAAGTTACTGTGGATGAATAAATAAACCTGTACATAAAGTTTTCACATTGTTTCTAAATTAAAATTCTGCAACTGTAAAATGAAGTTTATTTGGGAAGCTGTCACTAACAGCTGTATATTTTTATGTTGTTTATTCTTGAGGGTCTTCAAAATACTTTTTCTATGGAGTTATTTAAAGTAGAGCACTTCTAAGTTCCTTAAATGCTAGACTTTCTAAACATTTGACTACTTAGAAAATAGTGATGAGATGATTGTTTCTACTGGTGCAGGTTGTTTTGTAAGAGCTTTCTTTTCCCTGCTGTGGGGACAACAGGGCTTTGTCCCTGTAAACAGTTACCCAATGAAGTTGTTACTGGATTTGAATTTTTGTTTACAGATTAAACAGAAGTGAAAGAAGCTCAAAGCTTGCATTCCAAAACTAATGACTTTTTTTGGGGGGTGGGAGTGCGTGGGAGTGGAAATTGTACCATTTAAAATACAGAAAAATGAATCTGTTACTCTTGGTAGTTACTGCAAGGTGTATAAGCAGATAAACATGCTTTTAAAATCCCAGGAAATTTTAGAAAAGATCTTTTACAGTTTTTATTCCTAAATTTCTGTCTCTTTTCCTGAAACACTGGTGAGCACTGCGTACTGTCATTCTTTTTCAATTGTAAACATAGTTTCGGTACTACCACTTTTGCACCAAACGCTGTTCCTAAGCGACTGCTGACGTCAGTTGGTGCAGCACAAGAAGGTTTGTGTGTTTATCTGCTGTGGGCAGACTCTTAGAAAAGACGAAAGTATGTAACTAGATTAGGCCAAAGAGATTGCTGCTTTAAATAAGCATACATACTGTTTGCAGTGTCATACTTCATTTTTCTGGGTTTTATTTTGATTAGCAGTTGTATCTTCTTTTGCATATGCCACAGTATCTAGTTTGCAGGAGATAAGTAGTGGTGTATAGTCTCTTTGCTGTTGCTTTAAAGGGGTAGCATTTTTACTTCTTTTCTATACAACAGAATGAGAATTCAAAAGGAGTGTGTGTTGTAGCGTAAAGCTTTCACGTACCTGGTCTCAAGGTTAGAAATAGGACTATTAGAAATGAAAGCAGGCATATAATTTCCAGATCAAGCGAGACATATTTACTTAAGAGATTTCTAGCCAGAGTCTATACATTTGGAAAACCTGGAATGATACTCTTAGAATATTTTACTACATGTCTTTGTGTCAAATGGAGTTTGAGTGGAGCTGGCTTAATGAGCTTTGTGAATATTTATTTTGTCCCTGATTATACTTTCAGCACTCCAACATTGAATAAAAATTACCTGTAGTAAAAATCTCTGTATGAAAATCTTTTAATGAGAGTAAAGGAAATAGTTGTGGGATTGCAGTCATGGTAGGCCAAAGAATGAAGCTAAAAGCTTTATAGGAAATAGTAGTACTGGATGGCTTAATAAAGCAGTAAGAAAAATGACAAGTATAGAATCTCTTCTTCAGGTTGAAGAATAGAGGCAGCAATATTCAGAACTAAATAAAAGCTGAGAATAATGCTCCAAATTAATTTAAATTAGATTAAAATTAAAGAAAATGCCTGTGGGACGTAAGAGGATGTTAGCAAGCATAAAAGCGAAAAGGTCAAGCTGAATGGGACTGACTTTGAATGTGACCATTGTGATGTTCTTACTGGTCTGGTCTTGAAGTCCAGATAAATCTTTTGCCATTTCCTGTACTGTTATATTGTGCCATCCAACTTGGCCTTGAAAACCCTTGAGGATGGAGACTGCACAGCCTTTCTGGGCGCTCTGCTTTACCTTATCCCACTGCTTATGTGTCCTCATAGTGAGAATTTTTTTCTTTTGTGTAGTCTGAATGTCTCTTGTTTCAACATTTGACTCTCATCTTCCCACTACATGCTACTGGGTACAGTCTGGCTTTGTTGTCTTGATGGCCTCCTGTTAGACACTGGCAGACTGTTGGTAGGTACCTCCAAAAGCCATCGCTTCTCCAGTGGCCAAAGCCAGCTCCCCCTACCTCTCCTCACAGGATAGGTTCTCCAGTCCTGTGGTTCTTTGCTGAACTTGCTCCATTTAATCAATATCTGTCAGTGCCCAGAACTGGATATACTGTTCTAGGTATGGTCTCAGAAATGCTGAGCAGAGGGGGCAGTCATTTCCCTTGGTCTGATGAGTGGGACCTCTGTGAATACAGACCAGCATACTGTTGGCCGCCTTTGCTGCCAGGGTTCATGGCAGGCTCGTGTTCAGCCGTTCATCCTTTTCAGAAAAGCAGCTCTCAGCTTGTATTATTGCAGGGTATTCTTCCTTCCCAAATGCAGGGCTTTGTGTATATCACTGTTGAATTTCATAGGACTCCTGTTCACTTATTCATCCAGCTTGTCTAGGTCTCTCTGGATAGCAGCCCTACCCCTGTATGTGCTGTCTGGTTACTGCAATTTGATATCATCTATAAGCATGTCTTGGGAACTTTCATTGTTCAGAACAACACAGTGGGTTTTAATTCAGGTTAATGACAGTTAAGTAGCTGCAGGTGTTATTACTCATTTGTCCTTACTGCTGCTGCTTCTAGGTCTTTATTGAATTTTCATTCCCCTTAACCATATTTTCTTAAGAATCTTTTCTCCAGCTGTCAATAGCAGAGGTAGAGTTAGGAAATTACACTTAATTTGGTAAACTGTTCTTAAACAAATGGTGAAGTAACTTGTGAGTTTCATTAGCATAAAAGCATAAAAATGGCTCAGATTAAGGGTTCATTTAGTTTACTATTCTGTCTCTAATCTCTTTTTGTTGAGGGTCAAGATTAACATCTGTTCTTACCAGTTAAATATCTTTTCCATCCTTGACTTGAAGATGCCGTAGTTAATATTTTTTGGGGGGACCAAAAGATGGGTTAGAACTCTTTTTTTATCTGTCCTATGCATCTGCCAGTTATTGCAGCGTCTCCAGAAGCAGCACACCAAGGGAAAAATCAATAAAACCAGTAATCATAAGTTGCTGCTTATCATCTTCCCGTCCATTGCAAGGGCTAATGTGCAATTAAATGCATTAAAGATCATGGGGGGGGGGAAGAAAGTAGCCATAATCAGAGGCCAATGAAAGATAAAAGTGTGATAACATATGATACTTTTCCCCCCACCTTCCTACATTCTCCCAGCTTCCACCTGTTTTCAGCTCAGGTGACTTCTTAATGTTGTTTAGCTATTTCGTTATAAGTGCCTGTTCAGTCTCCACTTCAATTTTTCGGCACTTCCTCCTTTTCCCAGTTTCCCCTTGAAGTTATTTAAACTTCTTGCATCCACACCTTCCCTTGACAGGGCAGGTTAGTTACTACCTGCTAGTGAAGAACTGCTTCTTCCTGTTTTGGACCTGGCTCATCCTCTTTCTTTCTAATGGTTTCCGGTAGTCTACTGAGTTTAACTTTAAAGTGACCAGTTCCTTGGGCAGAATTTGCAACAATCATGAGTTCGGTGTAGCAACTGACAGTGACAGTAACTAATACGTGTGCAAAACACCTGGAGTGAATCCACTCACTGAGAAACCATACCATGCTATTACATTAATTTCCTTTTGCAGGGGAACGTTGTTGGTTCTGTATTGTGTGAGATCAGTTGGAATTAGTATATCTGTCTTTGTATACTTACAGAGAAATAACTGCATCTTGGACGTATGGTTTGAGTTTTTACAATTATTTGTTCTGCAGGTTCTGCAACTTTGTATGTTTGTGTAAATAAAAGATTATTCCAAATATTATTCTTTCAGTGTCACTGACTTCAAAGGGTAGCCACAGCAGATCCCAAAATACAGTTTTATAGACAGGGAAAAGATCAATCTTTCCTTTTTAGGTCATGTGTTATCAGTAAGGATAAAAATAAATAATTTTTTAAACAATAGCTCATTGTTTATGACTTATGATCTTGTAATTGTCCTATTTCATATTTTAAAAGCTGTTGCTCTGGGATATGGTACAAAATACATTGAATTTCTATATTGATTTTTTTTAAATGAGCTCACTTAACTTATTAAACAATTTAAACTGTTACTATAATCTCTCCTTGAATTAAGGGTATAAAATATTAAAATGAAATTTACAAGAACACCTGTAGGTTAACCGTAATTACCTTAAACTGAGACAAAGCAACAGGCTGTTATTACATTTCCTAAGTGCAGTACAACCTGTGGCAACCATTCTTGTCTCAGGTTTCTTAGTTACCACCCTGTATGTTCTGTTAGTTTGTGAAACTGTAACTGGGCTCTGATCCAAAAACTTCTCTCTGGAAATTTATAATAGACAAACTGAGAAGCATTTCTCTTTTGACTTGCAAGAAATACCCATGCTGGTTCTTTATAACTTTTTGATAAGTTATTTGCTGGATTATTTCTAGCAGTCCAATGTTACTTTTCAAAAAATTACATTTTCGGTGTAGTGTTATAATATGTTAAGGCTGCATTATTTTATGATCTAGGCTTTTTTCCATAGATTTTTCAATACATTTTAAACTGGCAACCACAATTTTAAAATTCTGAAACACAGTGTAGAGTCAACAGAACTTTTCAGAACTCTTGCTCATTTACAAAATTAAGTTTTAATAAGGAAATTGAATAAATTGGAAAGTCGTGTGATGTTAGTATGAGATGATGGAAATGGAATAATCTTTCACTGGTAATTGGGTTACAGTAAGATTTTGTTGATTTGGTCACTGTTTATACAAAGATTATGAAAATCTAAATTTGATCAAGCTTTAAGCCTGTAAGTTTCTTCTTCCAACTTATCACTTGACCTTTGCTTTTATTTCACATATAAAGTTAAAGAAGTATAAAGCTGGTATCTTCAGAAATATCCTGAAAGACTAGGAGACTTCAAGAAATATAGCTTGATTTTGGTTATCGTGTGATATACAGCAATTAATAGGAAAGTTGGCTGATAAGGTGCCTTTATGAAGTTTCAAACCAAATATATTTGTACATAAGTACTGAAGATACTCTTTTTCTCTGTAGTTGAGAATAAAAATTTCTATGAAGAATAGTTCACATATGGCTAAAAAAAAAAAAGGGAAAGGTTTGTAGATAAACCAGGTGTGTTGTCTGAAAAAATTAGTTTCAACTAAAATATAGTAATGCCTAATGTAGTCTTTGGAGGCAATTTGGGCACATACACTTTATCTTGTGATTTTCTTTTGAATTCTTTTTTGGAGGCAACCACTGTAATATATCCCTAGAGTGGTTTCATAGCATATTTTGTGAAATATTAGTTGTTCTTTTTCTGCTCTTTGTAACTTCGCCTCTTTGTCTTATTTCAGAAACTGACTATTCTTTTTGGCTAAATAGTTGGTTCTCTTAGGTGGTGTACAGCAGTTATCCACAAACTATTCTGGATGGCTAATGGTTAGCATCCTACTTTGGCTTATGGCAGTAGCAAGGGGAATTCCATCTGTGATATAAAAAGTTAACCACCTGTTAATATGTGAAGTTCTAGCATGAGTAGAAATGAAGCTTGAAATGGAAATTGTCGCCACAAGGGAAATAAAATTCGCAACAACTCCTTTTGGTATAAAGGTAAGATAAGGATACAAGATAACATTTATTCTGTCATAGAAAACATCTGCTATTGACAGATTATGACTCTATGACCTCTTGAGGTTCCTTTCAAACAAAATTATAGTCCTAGAAGACTATGTACCTGTTGGTGTGCAATTTTGTGTAGACATAGCTAACCAGGTACTGCTGAGGGCATGTTTGCAGTAGCACATAGTTCTTCTCAGGCTATGAATCCTGGGGAAGGAGCTGAGCAAATATTTAGGTACTGCATCAATGTTGAACTCCAGCCACTCTGGCTACTTAGCTAGTACTGCCTAGGTTTTTCAGCTTGTAGTTCTCTAGGAGTTTTCTAGCATACTCCTTGCTAGTCTGTGTGAATGAACTAGAGTCACTTCTGACTACCATTCATAATTCTTCTGTCATTGTAGAAATAGGCCCTACGACTTTGTGTGTCCCATCTTTCTTTTCTTGCATTTAAACTTGCAAAAACCTTGAGATCGTTTGAGGTACTTTAACCAGTACCTCAAATAGTCTGTTAGTTTACTGTGTTAATGTAACGTTACCAGCATGTATTAAATCTATGATTCAAAAGGTGGCGGTAGCAAGTTAAGTGTTTAGTGTTCTGAAACATGCATTTTAGATGCCTGTAATATATTCTCACTTTGTAGTACAGCAGTCATAGCAACTGCGTATTCAAATCACATTTGGCCTTCAAATACAATTGAAACCTGAAAAATTCTCCTAATACAATATGAATCTTGGTTGAACTGTTGTTTAACTTATTATTTTGGTTAAGTCTTGCAAATTTTGGAGGAAAATGTTAGTGTGTTTTAATGATATGTTGCAATGCTCTCTGACTGCAGCACTAGTTGCCTTTAATGTCAGCAACCAAACTCTTAAAAAAATTAAAACCTCTTGTTCATATTTTTCATTTAGTTCTCATGTTCATACACTGGTATGAAACCTTTGTTGATTTTGGATGCTGCTGTTTAATGCTGCTGAAGTAATTGGTGATAGAATGAGCTTTGAAGTGTATTTTGCTTAAAAGCATGAGTCTCTATCTTCCTTTGAAGAAGTCTGTTATGTATGGGGGAATTCTCAGAAATTTGCACCTCTTAAACTGGGGAAATAAGTGATATTATATGATCTTGTCCTTCATTAGATTATATCACAATGTAATATTTAATGAGAAAACTACATACGTGATTCACATTAGAATGATAAGAATTATTCTGTAAGCACAAAATCTATTTCAAAATTCTTATTTATGAATCATATCAAATTTTGTTGTCTTTCGTAATCACAGTACAGGTAGATTTTGTACTCAATGATTTTTAGTTTAATTGCTAGTACTTGAGCTAAAGAAGTAATTCTGAAATACTTCTGAAGACCTGTTCCTGAGGAAAGATTTGATGCATATTTACCCAATTAATTAGTGAATTTGGGGCTTTTTTTTTGCAAGTAAAGAACCACATTGCAGAGAAACCCTGGACTAGGAAAGGTACTGGATCAAACAGCAAGCTGAGATTTCAGTGCTTGAACAGGTTAGCATTTGGTAAGGCCCTGCTAGATGTCACTCTCCTCCATTAAGGTGCTACAGTCTCTTTTGAGCCTGATTTTTAGAAGCTTGTTAATAGCTTCATTAACTATTACAAGGGTTGAAACAGCTATTTGATGGACTTGACCGCTAAGAAGTCATTACAAAACATTCTGTGACAGAAAAATGTGCTTCTACAAGAATTTGTCATTGCATCAGTAGTATACTGGATTTATGTTATAGGACTGTAAAATTTGGTAGTCTCTTACACCAGGCTTTATCAAGAAAGTTAGAAATTAATAGTGGTATTATGGGTAGAAATGACATAGTAGAAAAGTCTGCAAAAACTATCTTACAAACCAGTCTGAATAATAGAAAGATCAATATTGCTGGTTTTTACAAGTTGTCATCTATGTGTTTAAGACTGGTGAAAATCTCACCAGTCTAAAGGATCCAGTTAATTGTGAATTGTTGGATATTGAGTTAATTTCAGTTAATATTAATATCAATTTTAACTGCTAGATAAAGAATGAGTCATATCATAAGAGTAAAAAAAAAATAATCTTGAAAGCTAGGTTGAGTATCTCTTCACAAAGCTGTACTGTGCAGTGTCAATACTGTCAAGAGTTATTACCGAAGATTGAAGTAGATGGCTCAAATGTTTTGTGCAGATAATGTGAATATGTCTTCAGCAGAGTATACATATAAATAATTATGGAAACTCTTGCAGGCATTTGTCCGTTCCTCTGCTGTGAGCAAAGAAGTCAGATAAATAGCTAAGAAAATTTTACAATCTTTCAACAAGACTTTTTCTCCCTTCAGAGGTCTTGCATTATGTGGCATCTTAAGAATTTTAAAACTACAATAATGAAATATTGTTTTGTAGATTGCTTAGGTTTTGCATGAGGGTGGGGTGCTCGGATGAATTTTTTAGGTACCATTTGATTGTGTATCAAAGCAGCCAGTCAGAGAAACCAGAAAAGGAAAAGCAACTGTTAACGTCTTCCAGGAAGAAGAATATTTGGGGTCTGCTTTAAAATAGTAATCAGAAAGCATCTGTAATGATGATGGCAATGTCAGTGATAATGCAGAATTCGTATTGGAGCAATGGAAATTAAAAGATCCACTCAGAAAAAATGTTAGAATAAAAGGGAAGGTGAATAAATTAGAATCCTGCAAGTGGCATAGAGACTATTGAAAGACATCATACCGTAAGCTTGAGAGAAATGCAACGCCGTGTACCAAAACAAGATAAAATGATGAAAAGAAAGTTGCCATAACTAAAGAATGGTAAAAACAGCTCATAGGAAAATAAGCATTCTTGAAAAAAGTTTAGCTTGTATCCATAACAGTCAAGTTAAATGTAATAGTCCAATGCAGGTCAAAAATAATCTGAAAAACAACTTGTAGAAAATATAATTATTAATAATATTTGTACAAATACATTGGAAGCTTGAAGACTCCCAGAATGCCTGTAGGACTATTAGGTTCTCAGAAACAGAAGGAGAATCCATATAAGATGAGGTGTCAGCAGAAAAAAAAAGCTTTTTGGTGTTTGCTGTGAGAGAATCTGGAGAAAATTCCTGTGCTGGAAGTTTGCAGGCAATGTTTAAGTCAAATTTAAGTGTTGTAGTAGAAATTTGTTAAAGGAAAACCAGCAAAATGTCAGGACCAAATAACGCATGCCCAAGGTTCTTGAGAAGCTTGAGGATGAAACAACCCAACTGCTAAATGTAATGTGAAACTTTTTACTTAAAATTAATTAGGTCCCAGCTGACTGCAAGTTGGCTGATGTTATGTCACTTTAAGGAAAGTTCCCAGGAGAAATCTAAAGAGGTGTTGACCAATAATCATGAATTTTCATAGCAAGCAAATTGGTAGAAATCATAACAAACATTAAGATTACTCAGCCCAGAGAAAGATGATGTTTTGTGGAAAAGTCAGCACTGCTTTTGTTAGTGAGTCTTGCATCAAACAAATGACAATTTTTTTGAAGGAACCAGCAAGATTGTAGATAATAAAGATCCATCTGATACAGTCTGCTGGGATTTCTAAAAGGCAAGATTAGAAAAAGGAAGAGAAAGAAGTAACAGTGATAACCAAAGCTATTGGAAACCCTATTATATAAGGCACTATGAGGGCTGCTATGAGGAAAGTTAACTCCATCCCAGCCAGACTCAATGCAGTGGGCTGTGACTGCAGCATGGAAAAGGATGGGTATAGGGAGGATATGACAGTGGCCTGTGAATCATGAATGGTAGGAAAAGCTATAAGAGGCTAGGATTATCAGACGGGTGAGCCTGCTTGAGATCGTGTGTAATTTAACCTGTAAAAATTCTTTTGATAAGACATTGCAGATTCCAGAAATTGAAGGAAGAAAATGCATTGAGAGTGATTAAATACAGGGCCACTTTAAGGAAGCACTTGAACTGCAGATCCCTGGCTGCTGGTAAGGTTCAGGAGAACAGATTTTTTTATTTCTCTGGAGGAATCTTCTGTTGACAAAGAGGTTTCTGATCCAATGTAGCTAGTCTATGTTCTTGTTTAAATCAGTAGGATAATGTTTGTTACTTCTTTTGTAGTTGAACTGGGTATTCTTGATTATAATTGTACACAGAAAAGGAGGGAAGAAAGCACAGTTAAATTAACAATTTTAAAGTCATACTATGTTTGGGTTTTTTTTGGTTTGTGTTGTTTTTGGTTTTGTTTGGTTTTTTTTTTTTTTGGTCATTTTTTAACTTACATGAATGAAATAACATTAGCCAAACTCCCAATATAAGCCTACCATATTCTAATATAATCATAAAGAATCTTTTGGCTTTTATCTCTAATGATGAGTAACTTTTTAAAATCAAACCTGAAATCAAAAGTAGGCTACACAGTTATCCATTACTGTAAATTTGCTACAGAGTTCCATTAATACATTTACAAAATTATATTTTGTAGATCTAAGTTCTAGATCTAAGGTTTAATTTTGCCAAATGTTCCTCATCTCAATATATATTCATGTATTTCTTTTATCTTCATTGGTTTACAATCTCTGCATAACACAAACCATGAAGGACTTTTGGGGGAAATGACAGTTACCAGACCCTGAACACCACCACCTCCCTCTGCTGCAAGCAAGCAGCTGAGAAAGGCTCTTTGTGCTTTCTAATATTAATCTCAAGAAAAGATACTAACCTGACTTCTACCATTGCTTGCTCCATTGGCAGAGATCCTCTGGTGGTGTGTCAGTCCATCAATGTGATGACATGTGATGGAATTGGGAAGTTTTGCTTTACCTTCTTGAGAATAATTAGGCAGTAGCACTAAAAAAGTGAAAATGGGCTGTTTCTGAAGGAATTAAAATAAATAGTTCTGAAAATAAAAGTGCCTATGATTTTGTAAGTTCTAATTTTATAATTCCATACACCTCTCCTGTCTCCTCCCTACCCCCCACATCATGAAATTTGTGGTGCATCACAGTGAACAATGATGGATCTTTTAGATTTGTTTTGTTACTGTAATTCCCAGTACTCTGTGACCCCAAGTAGGTGTAAAGAGTGATGAGTCAGAGGTCAGAAAAAAAGATGAGCATAGGCTTGAGGCAGTTGAACATTACACAGGAGAACTGAATTTTATTCTGACTTTGTCGCTGGAATTTCTTTGTGTGTGTGAGATCCTTGGTGAGTCACTAAAATCTAACTTTTTCCAAGTGTCTAATTGTCTGTGTCTTTTGGTTGGTGGATTTTTTTTCAGTTTTTTTTTTGACTATGGATGTATTTTACAGTAGTGATAACCACTCTTTGCTGTAGCCAAAGACTATCACCAGTACGCCTAAAATGTATATAAGTGGAGAAAGAAACTGAAGATTGTTAGACATCCAAATTTGGCAAGATCATTTTTAATCTTTTTTGTATTTGAGTTACTAATCAGTAAAATATTTGAATATTTTACAAGTATTTTGTAACTAATTTTGTAAGAATATTTGTGAATATTCAGGTATTATCATGGTAAGCACTATAACCAAAGCCACAGGAAGTAAAAAAATAATCGTTGAGTAGTTTTGAACCACATTCAGCAAGAACGGGGCCATACACTGGACAATAAAGAAGCAGAGTACTGTGCTCTTTCTGTGCACCTGATCCATTGTCTTTCACAAGTGGCAGCTCACATTTGCTGTATTACTTGTTGATGGTTTCTATGTCATTTATGCATCTGCAAATCCTTTAAAAATAAGTCATGTTTGTATATTGACAGTGATATGTTTGCTGTTCTTTCTATTTATACACACATTACCATGGTATTTTCTAAACGTAAGTATTGCATCAAACTTGAGACTACCTTATGAGACTAAGATTTTCAGAGATACATTTTCTACATTTAATTTTGCAAAATGGTTTCCATTTGCTTGGATAAGTGATGACAAATTATGTACGCGCATCACCAAAATGGAACGTGACAGCTGATTAATTGTTCTGCTGCAACAGAACAAGTTCTGTCAGTCATGAGCTGAAATTTTTGGTAAGAAATATCAGCATGTGGCAGTGGTACTGGGATCCTAAAACATTAACCACAAGATTTTTCATATCTAGAACACTGTGTGTGCTGCTTATATCCTATATAATACTATCACAAATGTACAGAATCACAGAATGGTTTGGGTTGGAAAGGACCAAAGGACCTTAAGATCATCTTGTTCCAACCCCCTGCCATGGGCAGGGACACCTACACAGTATCAGCCAAGGCCCTGTCTAACCTGGCCTTGAATACTGCCAAGGACAGAGCATTCACAGCTTCTTTACGCAACCCATTCCAGTGCCTCACCACCCTCATAGTGAAGAATTTCTTCCTTATGTCTAACCTAAATCTCCCCTGTTTAAGTCTGAACCCATTACCCCTTGTCTTATCACTATAGTCCCAGATGAAGAGTCCCTCCCCAGCATCCTTGTAGGCCCCCTTCAGGTACCGGAAGGCTGCTATAGAATCATAGAATGGTTTGGGTTGGAAAGGACTTCAGGATCATCTAGTTCCAACCCCCTGCCGTGGGCAGGGATGCCTCAAACTAGACCATGCCACCCAAGGCTCTGTCCAACCTGGCTTTGAACACTGCCAGGGATGGAGCATTTACCACTTCTTTGGGCAACCCATTCCAGTGCCTCACCACCCTCACTGTAAAGAACTTCTTCCTTATATCTAACCTGAACTTCCCTTGTTTAAGTTTAAACCCATTCCTCCTTGTCCCCCTTGTATATGTTGTATAGTATAATATACATCTATATAGTACTGCATAGCAGATTTTTTCAGTTCAAATATTGGATTTTTATGTGGATTACTGTGTTTTTACAAAAACATCTGCATTTATGCGTTGCAGTTTTGCTTGAAATGTTACAATACTAATAGCCCTCAATTCACTTCCATTGGTATGTGATTATCATAAAGCCTTTCCTTTTCCAGCAATCACTTATCTTTTCTCCAGGTACAGGCTGGATGTGTTCAGAGAAAATAATTAGTGTAGATAATTAGAGATGCAATAAATTCTATACTTGGTAAGACTTTTTAAGAACTATGCTTAGTTTTGTTTCAAGGTTGAAAGTATGATGAGAAAGGATCATTTTGAGCTTATAATACCTGAATCTTTGCCTGATGCAGTGTTGTTATGCTTATAACCAGTCTATTCCAATTGTATTTCTGTCCTTAAAATATTTATCATAATGCTTTCATCTGTCTTGGAGAAGATGGAGAAGTTTATTATTATTATTTAATAACACTATAGAAAATTCATTAGAAAACTAATTTGTATTCTAATTCACAGTTTGCAAGGTTTACAGTAAAGAACATATAAGGTCGCATTAAATATGTGGAATAAAAAGAAATACTGAATTGTGTCCTTACTTAAAATGGTCTAAGTTAACCTTTTATCCCATAATCACTTCGACATGTGGGTGGGTATGATACTATGGCTTGGCTAGTTTATGATACATCAGCTATTCTGAAGCACTAATTGCCAATGGATTTGCTTTTATTTCCAGTGCAGTAATACGTTCCTAATAGTGTATTTTCTCTGAGGGGTGATAACTTGAGGTATTTTGTTTTTTAGAAACAGTAAGAGGCTTCAGATGGAGCAGCTGAAAAGTGGCAGCTTGCACCACACTAATTGCCTAATGGATGGGTCTGAGAGGGCCTAATGGTTAGAAAAATGTCCCGCTTCACTGGGGTAGATTGAACTCTACCTGAAACAGCAGCAGTTCTCATATCTTGAATCATACATTATCAACCTATTTCTACCAGCTGAGAAATGAGGCAATTCACATTTCCTAGGTTGAGGTGTGTATATTGAGAGCTTCGCATTTATCAGATTGCTTCAAAAGATTATAAACATTTTAGTTCTTTTATTAGTTTATTCATAACTTCCAATAATTTACTTTGCACTTTCTTTACAATACTACAATGAAATTAGGTTTATTGCTTGCATAACACATGTAGGAATGTTTAAAGGGTTGATTTCATTTATTATAACATTGATATTAGGAATCTCAGGATTTATCTTTAGTCTGAGTACAGGTTCAGTTAACATAATTTCTGTCTCCTTGATTTGACCCTATAGTTTCACATGCTGACTGTCAGTTTTAAACTGATGATAAATGTCTCTTGAGCTGTTGTTTTCGGGGTTTGTTTTGTTTTGGGTGGGTTTTTTTTTATTTTATTTTATTTTATTTTATTTTATTTGTTTTGGTGTTGGTTTTTTGGGTGTTTGGTTTTGTTTTTTTTTCCCCCCTCAGGAATATTTCACCATTTTGCATATGAAGATTTAGGTTAAAATTGCTGAAGTCCAACAAATATCTAGTTGGAGAATTGTCTCCACTGCTGTGGGAGAAAATTTCAGTCATTAACTCCCATGCCATCCACATTGATCTAAATTGTGAGTGAAGAACAATCTCCCAGTCCTTAACTGCCTATAATGGTGTAAGTGTGCTGTTCAGGTTGACATATTTCTATCTGCTCAGCATAGTATGCTGATTTCTCATCAGTTTAACTTTTCCTTTCCCACCAGCCTGTGGCAATTTGGTTCAAGCATTTGCATGTTAATAGAATAAAAAAAGTCAAATTTACATCTTTTACCACCAGTAATCGTTCTCTATACAGACTGATGATGCAGTAATGGACCAGTTATGAGAGGGCAACTCATGAATATAAACAGTTCCATTTTACAAGTATTTTGCCAAGGTCAGTGGAGAGAGGAGGAAGGTCAGAAGTAGCTCCTTAGTCACAATCACATCTGGAGCTGAAACAAAATCTTTCTTTGTCTCTAGAAATTTGGCAGTGTTTTAGGGTTGCCAGAGTTTAGATGCTAAAATCTGGGACAATGGCAGAGAACTAAACTGTGCATACATAGATTAGCTGTCCATGGAAAGTACAATTTATCTGCATAAACCCCACTTTCTCTAGATGCCCCATAGCCTTGATTTCTGCATATTTGGAAAAAACCCTCTTACCACAGAAATACAGGAAACCCGTACTATATATGCTTTTCATAATGCGTTGGATTTGACTACTAGAACACAACTTCTTAATTATACAGGACATCTGGCAATCCTGTGGGGTTCTGTCTGCATTTTTCCTCATCACAGAAGAAATATTAATGCAACAGCAGAAGCATTCTTTGGATACAGTGATTATTGTTCAAGATAGCACTACTGGCACTTGTTTTTGACCTCTAAACTTGTTTCTGTTTGGCAGTGGCTTTCAGGATTGTCCAAGTGCAGACTGGTGTCTTCTCAAAGAAAAAATATTTTTGTTTTCTCTTATCTGTCAGTCTGTCCACTTAAGTAGTCTCTGTTATCATAATATTATAAAATGCGACTTAAAAATTGCTTCTGGGGCAGGGGGGGAACATTGCTGCAAGTTCCAAAAAGGATAGTGCTTATGTGATCTATCCTTCTTGCAGTTTCTCAGTTTAATACTGTATATTGAGGAAGCTGTTTTGGGAACATAAGCTTTTCAGGCAAAGAAGGCACAGGTTGTCTTAAAAAAAGGAAACAAAAATATATAAAATAAGCAATTCAAGAGGCCAGAAAGTTTACATTATTGCCACAAACAATAGCAGGGGACACTCTGGTGGGTGCTTTCTAGAAAGTTATTTTCCAGCCAGAAGTTTCCTCTTTTTTTAATGTGTACAATGGTTATTTTTCTTCCATAATCCAACTTGTCAAACTGATGGAGTGCATAAACTTATTGGTAATTACTGACCAATCCTGTAGTTTCACAGAGCAAGTATTTTACATTTGACAGTCATTATATATAATCAGTCTAGAATAATGCTTTAGAGGAATCACTGAATGTATGCTTGAGAAGTGGGATCATTGGCCTTTAGCTATCAGCTGTTGCATAAATCAAGCATTGTGTCCTCATGCCCCTGAAACATTCCCACAGGTTTGAAGTACTGTTTAGATAATTGACTTAACATTTTTCAAATTCAAGGCCCTTTATGTTAAAGTTCAGTGTGAAACTGGGTGCTGTATAGATTTGGGAAACCTGAAGTACTTTTAAATTACCTAATAGCCATGGTGATATATGTCTGAAATGATAGACTTGTGGTAAAAGGTTTTAAATGTGTTTATTTTTTTCTGCTGCTTCAGATGAGGAATGGTTCATAATCTGCTGTTATCTGAGCTGGAGTGACAGCAGGAGTAGCAGTAGTTTCCTTAGGGCACCATCTGCACAGTGCCGTAACTGTAGCACATTACCGATGAGTCCAGAGGGAACATTAAGCTACTTGAGTTATTTGATTTCTGGTATCTCAGGTAGTTTGTCAGAATAGTAGCTTGGAAACAGGAGGCATCCTTAGACCTTTAGATGTTTCAAATGACAATGCTGTTTGAATTTAGTGTTCAACAGTTGCGCACAAGTTGATGACTAGCACGGCACTGTTATTACTATGTGGCCCTGGCCTCATTAATATTGGAAGCTCTGACCATCTAGAAGTAGGAAAACTTTTCAAGATATTCTTTGGGAAGGGTATTATTAGCCTGCTTCCAGGAAGTTTCATTCAATTATGAGAAAGCCGTGGTGTGAACTATGTGGATCTAATAACTATAAGCCATCAAGTAGTTTTTTTTAGAAAACTGTTTTAGATTAATGCAAAAAATAGTGGAAAGTGAATGGTGGAAGGAGGTAGTGGTATTTCTTATTAAGAAATTGGTGATAGAGAAATCAGCCTGTAGGCTTTTTTTGTACTTTTTTGTAAGGCTGGAAATATCTATTGGTTCCATTTTTGTGGTTTAATAATGAATATTTATATACTCCCCTTTTTATTTCAAAAATACAGTGCCTGGTATAGAAAAGCAAACAAAGCAAAATGCAAAATTTCTCTCTCTCAGTGATGTGACTTCATAAGTGGTGTGTCACTTTCCCCCCAAAAAAATCCTAAGAAATCGATTTCTATCCTAGAGTTATTCAGTGTGTCGAGGTATGGACATACAAGCAAATTATTAGAACTTTTCCACAAAATGATATAATGAAGAAAAAAAAAAAATTGGAACTTGCTCAAAATTTTAAAAAATTATTGAGTCTCATCTGGGACTACAGACCTTTTGTGTGCCATTTTTAACTGCAGTTCATACCATCACAGGATGGTTGAGGTTGGACTGGACCTCTGGAAGTCATCTGTTCCAACTCCCCTGCTCAAGCAGGGCCACCCAGGACCACTTCCAGGTAGCAAATGATGGCTTGAACTGAATATAGCATTTTGTCTGGGAAAAATAATGATGGGAAAGCTATTCTTGCTGTGGTTTTTTTCTATAATAAAGATCTTACTCTGTTCATTATTTCTTATGAAGATCAAGCATAACATAGAGAAAAAAAGCAGAATTACTAAATATTTTAAATCTTCATTTTTGAGAATGAGTAAATTTCGATGGTTCTGTTTTAGGAAGATTGTGCAACTCAGCATTCAAAAGATACAGCTGAACTTGTAGATTTTCAATATATTGGTTGTTACATTGAAAAATTAACTGATAGAGTTTATTCAGCTGGTTTCTATTGAAGTGTAATAGTAAGGCTTAAAATGTGCCATTGTAGAATAAAGTTAATTTCTGATGTAATGCTTTTGATCTTCCTCAGTTTGTAGCAGTTTGATTTTCCTGTGAATGTCTTTGGCATTGTTTTAACTTTTTTAAACATACAAATACTCGTTGAGGGGTGGATGGGTGTTTAAAAATTAAAAAAAAAAAAAAAAAAAGGACCTTGCATTATAGATAAAAATATTGGAAAACAATTCTTAAGTCATTTTATACACTTAAGTTGTATTGTTACATGTGAATCATTTAGCTTTCTTTTCATTTTTTAAGTTAAGCTTGATCGTTGCTCAGATGGACTTTGTTACAAAACCCGAAATACTATCTTTTTACAGATCATACTAACCACATTTGTATTGCATAGAAATGCATTTTCTTTTGTTTTATTGTTATACAAAATGATTATTTATGAGTTTAAACCACCCATAAAATTAGCAGTACTGTGAAGTGGAATGGAAAATTTCATAGCTGTGCCCTGCAATGGCTGACTAAAAATGTTCATCTGGCCCTTCAAGCACTTAGAGTATGTTAGTATCTGACAAATGGCTTCTTGTTAGTTAGGTGGTCTAAAGTGGTCACTCCTCAGCTTATGGTTCATGATTCTATTATTGCTGTTACTTTGTTAAGTAAATGGTAGGCCTCAATACATGCATGCCTGTCCTATCACATTCACTTGCCATTCCTGGCAAGTCGTTATACTATCTGTGTAAATAATAAAGTAATTGCATGTCTGGAGGAGGTTTTTTCTGAAGTTAGTTATTAGCTAGGTAAATCTCATGTCATAAAAGTTTGTAGAGTTATTATCTATCTAATTATCTTTAAAAGGTTTTGGTTGCTTTTGCTGGGTTACTTAAAGGTGGCAAATGTGTTTGTAAGTATTGACAGTGCACCTTGTATCAAAATGTACTCAAAGGCTTACAAAGCTAAATTTAGGATGGTACAAGCAACAAAACTGTACAATGGCTGAGGTTGGAGATAGCTGTCGTCCTTATCTGAATCTGAGGGGTAGCTGCATGGCCTCAGCATTTCTCTGTGATATGGGAATAGAAAGAGGGTCCAGTGGCAGGAGAGAGACTGCAGCTCCTTTACATCCCTTAAATGTTCCCAGGGAGGTTGCCTGACACTTTATCATGACATTTACAAGTTTTGGAAATAGATTTAAACTGTTATATTTATTTTTTTATAAATTAGTAGAGCAGAAAGAGGCAATGCCTGTAGAGGAAGAAGTATGTTTATTCAGTATATAGTATTGCAGGTATAACATGTGTTTTAGCTTAATTTCCAAAGGCAGTAAAACTTAGATATCTGATTCTGCCTTGCAGGCGGGAAGATGCAAGAGAGTGTTTGTGCTATCTGTATTTACCTGTACAGCTGCCCTCTCTTTCCTCCTAGCTTTTGAACCTGGTGCATCATTTAAAAAAACTTGTTAGAAATGTAGTTCTTCTACTGATGATCCAGTTCCTATAGGTTTTGGGGTTGTTAGTATTAAGGATTTCATTGTAAGCTTCTGTGTGAGGTCTACTAGTTGATTGAGATTACCTGTTTGAGAAAGACCTCACAAACGTTTTAAGTGAATGGCAATTTTAGTTTCAAGTCAAATTTTAAATTTTTGACTTTTCCCTTTTGTTTTTTTACATTACATGATTTCATTACATTTATTTAGGGGTATTCATATTGAATTTTGGTGGGTTCTGGTTTTATTTTTTGGTTTTTTTTTTTTTTTTTTTTTTAACTTTCTCACTTCAATAGTAAGTCCTTTCCAAAAGATTTGCTGAAATTATGAGGAACAGAGTTCCTTTCTGTAAATCTTTTGCTTCATTGCAGGTAATCAAGCAGGAGTTTCCCTTCTGCCTTGATATCCTGAGGTTTCTGAAGATGATTGATTCTGTCTTACTCCACCTGCCCCTTGTTTATTCTGAATGTGTCTTGTTGAATTAAGTACTTTGAGTAGGTGTGTGACTGTTATGTACCTCTTTGAAGTTGTTTATGTTGTTGGAATTAAAATTTACCAAACTGATTTTGATCTTATGTTTTCTAGTATACTGCTTTATTAAATGCAGTTATACTTACTTTTTTTTTTTAATTTTGCTACAAGTGCAAACAAACTACCAGGCTTTATGTATAATTTTATCTGTTTTGCGGGGTTAGGAGAAAGGACAAAGGTAGAGAGATGACTGATTTAGGCATCTCCTTAGTTTTTCTATGCTTGAAACCAAAATGTAACTTTTATATACTTATGTGGGGAAATTATGTTGGGATAGGGCTTGTAGCAGAGGTATAGTTGCATTCTTCATTTTCAAGTATCTTCCACAGTAGTGAAGGTTGCCAAGCAGTGATACCGTAATAATATTTTGGCAAACAACTATTCCTGCTATGTTAGGAAGCCAAACAGAAAACCACCACCAAATAAGGCATATTTACATGTTTAATAATGCTTCTGTTTTGATTTTTTTCTAGTATGCATGTGGATTAGTGTTTGTTCTCTTTATAAACGTGGAGATAGTATCCTAATACACAATTCCTGCAGTTAATCTGTCAAAATAGGAAGTGTGGACTAATGTTTTTAGCTCTGTCATAGTCTTAACATTTTTCCTGGTGAAGAGAATGCCCCCCAGAGACTGAAACATGTGCAGTCCTTCCTTTTCATATATTTTGACAATTAATGAAAACTTGCTGTGAACAAAAGAGCATTGAAAAAATTAATTTCATATGTTACAACTGTCAAAACTTACTCAGATGTGCTCAGCTTGACTCTTGCTTGCTACCTGCCAAAAAAATATTCCTGACTGCTTTTCAGTTCATGGCTGGAGAGGATTTCTTTATTACATTCTTAAATTATTAATTTTTTTAAAGAACAAAATATATGAAACTCAGATGGTAACACTTGAAAGAAGACAATTGAAATAATGCTTATTTTAATTCTCTTGCATAAGTAGGGCAAAATAATATCACTTTTATACTCATTGGCCCTTTTCTTGAATCACGATCCCCTGTGATCTTGAATGAAAGATGGCATTTCATGAGTCTTGGGACTTAAGCAATTATATAAGATACCTTCGTGCAATTTAAATCTTATTGTTTGGTTTCATGTTTTTAAAAAAGCTTGCTAGCCTTTAGGTGAAATGTAATTTCCCACTTTATCTTGTGTAAAAGCTGATAAGAAGGAAAAGTCAGGTGGTACTGCAGCATCCATATGCTGTAGTTGAGTTGAATGCTGGGAGTTCCTTCAGGCGGTCTCATACTCTCTCAGCCCTGTTCTGAGCCCCAACATTGAAAAATGATTGCATAATCGGGTACTGTTTTGTGACTTATTAATTGCTCTCTTGGGTATATAGTTGCATGTGAGCCAGATTGGCTAATTTCCCAGCTTGCATCACTGGCAGCTGTTTTGCTTGAGGCAGATGGCTTGCAAGAGAAGCACCCATAAATTAGGACATTGCTACTCTTTCCACACCGTTCTGTGAGAGAGGACCTGATGAGATGATGTTTCACAGTGGGGTCTTTTTTGTACACCCTGCTGAATATCTTTGTAAGTTTCTAAATAGCACATTTTACAATCATCTTTACTTTTAGAAAGACTTTTAGGGTAGTACAGACACTACAATGTAGTAAGCATGAAAATGTTAGATTATATTAAGAACCGTAAGTGATTTTTTTTCTACATGAAAGAAGGTTCTGAAAAAAACAATTTATATCAGAAAGAGAAAAAAGTCTTAATAACCTTTATATAATAAGAGCAAGAGCATTTTTAAGGGCAGTAGCTGAAAAGGAAATTGAATACTGTATGATGGGAAAATATCAATGTTCTACTGAAGTGTTTTAGACATTTGTGTGTAACATTTTTGTGGACTTTGTGCTTACAGTTCTCATGTAGAAGTTTAATAGCTAAACATCTACAAAACTACTTCTAAAGAGTAGTAAGAGACTCATGCAACATTCTTGTAGTTAAGAATTCTATTATCATGCTTCTCCATCCGTATGTTCATTCTGTAGGTGCACACATACTACTGCTCCAGAAACTGGAAAATTTCTTGCATGGGCGGGACCCATGGACACACACACACACATGAACCTTGGCTTTCTATGTATGTCCACACCATCATAAACCAAAGTTTCATCCTAGAATCATCATTTCTTAAAACTACACAGCAATTTTAAGCCAGAGCAATTTACTACTTTTGCTGTCTGGTTATTCTTTTGTTCCTGTACTGCTGTATTTTGTTAAAGCAAATTACTTTTGGTCTTTTCTAGTTAGTACCTCAATGATTCTTTACCATTGACCGTGCCTGAGATCCTCCAGCGAGCTTTAAGAATCACCTTTGCTATAGAGACTACTTCTGAATTTCATCTCTCTTTACATCCCTGCAATAAGGCATACATTTGAGAAATGTGATATTTGGTTTGGACTCATATTCGAGGAAATAAAGGATTATTAGAGGAAACATCAATAATTTCCTCCAGTGAAGTCCTAAGCTTTCATGCTGTGGTGGCAAGTTGGGAAGGTTTCTAAGTCTAACTCAGGGCCAGTTAGGACATGCTATAAAGGAGAGAAAAAATAGGCTCTGAAGAAGAAATGGTCTCTAACCAAATTTAGCTTGGAGAAAATAGTTTTTCCTTCTTCCCTGGGGAAATAGTTCTCTTAAATTGAGCTGTGTCAGAGATTCTGATTTACAATATTGGTCCAAGCTGTCTTTGTACGTGGGCTACTGTTAAATCTCTGTGTTTCATTGCCTGCTTGCCTTACTGTTGAAGAGTAAGCTCTTGGGGAGCAGCTTACAAACTGGCCACAGAACCAAAGTCTGTCTTTATTGTGCTGTTATTTATACATTACTTTTTACTGTTAAAACATTTAAATAGTTTGGCTTGCACTCCCTCTAATTTTTACTTTTCTTGAAATGCCACATTTGTTCATTTTGCTGCTGAGAGCAAATGCTGAAATATAACGATGGTCTTCCTGCTCTGCTGAACTTGTTGTATAATTCCTCTTTGTATGTGCAAAAGATACCTTAGGAATGTGTGTATTCATTTCAAGCAGAGAAGGAAGCTGGAATCTGAAGATAGATATGAACTCTGAGTTCAAATGAGATTTATTTTTTTTTTTTTTAATTTTTTTTTTATTTTTAGTAACACTGGTTTTGGGAGGATGGGTTTTCTGTGCTCCCACATAGTCCATAGAAATGAAGTGATTTAAAGCATTTCTAGTTAGGCTGCATATGACATAATCTGGAGCAAATATTTAAAGCATTCATTCACGTATACTCTCTTTCAACTAAAATTAGCTTCTGTGAAAAGACCTAGACATTCTTATAAAAATAGGCTTCAGAGTAAACCAGTTGGTAGTTATGGGATGGGTGCAGAAATTACTGCAATCTGTTGTGTGCTATGTAAGTGAAGAATAAAAATAGTCCCTTTGGGCCTAATATTTCTTAACTTTGACTGAGTGTATCCAGTTTTATCTTCTGCTGTTGTAGCTTAACTTGGCTGCTCTTAACTTTTTCAATGTTAAATGATGCTTTTGGCAACTGGTGGCATAATTGAAGCACAGGAAACCCAGGCAACTGACATCACAGAGTTCCAAAGTAAGAAGAGCATCTTCCCTGTTAGTATTAATCTGCTAAATTTGTCTGTCTTCATTAAAATTTGAGAGAGGTTTGGGGTGTTTTTGTTTGTTTTTCCTGCCATGTACTTCCTACTGACTGATCTCTGGATCAGAATCCCTAGTAATATGTATGTCAATTAGCCTGTGTCTTGCAGATGTAATTGCCCTTATAGGCCAGCTGACTGTCCTTGGCAGAAACAAGTATCTGTAAAGTATCCTTACTTTCAATAACATCCATGACATTTAAGTTCATGTGTCAGTGATTTACTTTCCAATTCCACTAACATAAATAGAAACTTTTTCTATATAAAATTGGTTTATTTCTGACTGTCGTGGTTTGAGTCCAGCTGGCAACTAAGTACCACGCGGCCACTCTGCCTGAAACCCGGACAGTCTCTTAAATACAGATTATTTGCTATAATATAGTTGGAGTGAAGAGACAAATATTCTCTACCTACTTACTGCTACTTTTTCAGGTTTCAATAAGCTATTGATTATTTTGGTTATCCTTACTTCAAAACATTCCTG
>NW_009909600.1:49830-54522 GCF_000696875.1 Nestor notabilis
CAAGTAGTTTAACCTTACATTATGCTGTTTGCAGTTGGCCAAAGAAAATGTAATAATTGACACGAAGAAATCTACAGCAGTTCAAAAGAATGACCATATTGTCAAGGCCCTGTCCAACCTGGCATCTTCAGATTAGACTTGCAGGTCACTCTGATCTTCAAGAAGTGGGTTCTAGTTGAATGCGCTGATGACAGATTCATCAGTATGTTTAGTTAAGTATAATTGTAAGCAAGTTCTGAGCTTAAATGGCTTGCTATCTCCAGCTTGGTTCAGTTTTGTGTTTAATATTTAATGTTGCAGTCTATTATTTGGAAATCTAAGCTACCATAAGTGCTGCTCTTTTCCTTATTTGTCACTAGTGAATCTTCCTGATTATTTTTAGTTTCCAGCCTGGCACTCACATTTTGAAAGTGTAAAGAGAAGTAAAGTCAAGACACATTAAATTAAAACACAAAAGTTTTGTAGCTTATTTTTTCAATGGATTTTCTGAGCATTATGCAGGATGGTGTTTCTTTTATTTTACTGTGCTACTTTCTTTGCTGATGCTCTAGGGTGACAGAGGTGACAATACTGTTAGTTCAATGATATCTTTTTAAGAAATTTTCATAATGGGATTAGTTACTTTATGTACCCATTTCTGTAGAGTTTGTGTGTATATACATATATCTGTATAAACATATATAGATATATACATGCATATGTATATAAAAATATAGGAAGTCTGTGAAGGAAATGTAATAGAGGTTTTCCAAGCTCTTTGATCTGCCTTGTATTTAAGTTTTGAAGAAGGTACATAGTTAGTTATTTGTGGAGGAGGGCTCCATGAATGAATGTCAATTACTCTGTAAAAGGTACAAATGGATTGTCATAGTTAATCTATAACATAAACAAATCTGGTGGATAGTACATTTTTTTTTTAAACTATATTTCTTTTAAGGGGAATGACTGAGTCCTTTGGAACTCTGGAGGGAGTATAAAACTGCTGCTGCCGCCCTTGGCAACATATTGGGTAGGGGGAAGAGGAGAGCTTCCAGGCTACAAGTGCAGAGGAACGATGAGATTTACAGAAAGGCACTGGAGAGCTGTAGTTCAATAACAGAGATGGATGAGAGGAGCAACTCCATAACCAGGCCTCAGAAGGAAACTTCCTAAGGATATAAAAGGATAGTACAGTTTGCTGCAACTGGGAAAATTGCTAAGATGGGCCTATTTAATTGGACTCATGATCTCCATTAATTGGAGATAATATGAAACTGGTCCACCCAGCATTTTTTAAGAGGTGTTCTTTTTTCCCCTTTGGGCTTCGCAGCCATGTTTTGACAAATTACAATTTTGGCCATCCTAGCTAGAGGGATATATCTGGGCTGTGTTGAGTAGCCATGGATTGATCTGTGAACCTTTTTTGACATCTTTGGTTACATTTAGCTTCTTTAAAACCTGCAGCAATGACTGCAATAATTTAATTATGTGGTGTGTGAGATATTATCCTTTGGTTTGTTTTAAGCCTGCTGCCAGATGATCTAATTACATGGCCCTCATTCGTGTGCTTGTGAACCGTGACTAACAGTTCTGTATTTACCTTCTCCGTAAGCTTGGTAACCACAGAGCATTGTTACAATCCTGTTTTCCTCGCGCTTGAGGGATATCAGTCTGCGTAGCTCCTCACAGTAGAATCTGCTCCATATCTTTGTTTTCTCTTATAGCATGTCCTTTTTTGTTTCTTCTATGCTTCTGTATCTACACGCAACACTCAGTGTGGGTGTAGCATGGATTTATGCAGTGACACTTTTTTTCTGTATTGTTTCATGTTCCTTTTCTAATATTTCATTTAATGTTGAGAATTGGGCTGATGCAAATGACTTCAAGATCTCTTTCCTGGTTACTATTGATGTAATATGAGCCCAGCTTTCTAAATAACTAGTTTAAAATTTATTTTTGTTCTCAGCATTTACTCATCAGCTAGTGCTGAATTTCAGCAATGTCTTATTGCCTATTTACTCTCTATATTAAGATCTATAGATGCTTTTTCATGATCAACTCTATTTCTGACTATCCTCAGGAATTTGGTGTCATCAGTGCATGTTGACACTTCAGACTTCTTGCCTTTTCAATTCATTTTGAGTGGGTTGATTAGGATAGATCCCAGCTTGAGCCTTTGAGGAAAATCCCACTGGCCATTTCTTTCTTTTTGTGAATTTTCTACTCTTATTCTGTACTTTCTGTGTTTTAACAAATTGCTAATCCGGAGGAGAGCCATCTCTTCCCATGTAAATGTGATTTCTTCAGGGAGGTTAAGGAGAAACTGTGTCCAAGATTTTTGTTGTTGTTTTTGTTTGTTTGGGTTTTTTTAGATCAAAGTACACTGGCTGACTGGTTCACTTCCATTGGTGTGTGCAATCTATTTCAAAAGTAGATTTGTTGGCCATGGTATCCATGTATGAAGATCCTACTGATTTTTGTTGATGTGTCATTTAAGTGGTGCATCTATAAACTCTGTCCATTTCCTCTGACAGTTTCCCCACATTCTTCTGGATCCCTTTAAAAGCTGATGTAATAGCTGCTATTACCTAGTCCTGTGATACAAGACACAACTTGTGATTGGTTATACCACATTGTACTCCTTGTGATTGGTTGTACCACATTGTACTCCTTTGAAGGTTACTATAATTAAATCTTATCTTTCATGAGTTGGATCAGGCATGATTAAATATTTGATTATTTATTTTGGCCAGTCTATTCCTCATTTAGTTTGTATGTGCTTTACAAGGGTATTTGACTAATATATATATTTTGAATGTCATAACTGATACATTAAAAATACTCAGAGAAAAAAATTCTAATTGCTACATTTCAGTGTAAAGATTGTAATTAAATGTTTTAGAAGACATATGTATTCATTTTAGAATGAAATCTGTAATTCCTGTAATGAAAAAAAACTTTTTTTTTTAAAGCATGAAGTATATAGATTTCAGTTAAAAAAATCCCAACCCACAACTATGTAACTATTTGCCTTTTGAAAGACTCTCATAATCTTTATGAAATGGAATAGCCAATTACAATGGTCTGATAAGTGTTGTAAAAGCTTTTCTGCTTGCCTCATTGGGACAGTATTTTTCGAGTTAGATACTGCTGGGAATCTTGGCATCCCATAGGTTTTCTATGGTTAGTGTCAGTTTTAAATTCTAGGTATTGCCCCCTTTTTTACTTAGAAAAAATAAAAATAATCAAAACATATGCAAGAGGAGATGCTAGCTGAGAGTTGAATTTGTTGAGAAGAACAGAATTAGTCACAAATGAGCGTAGACTTGTTTTTGTTAGGTTCATCTCATGAATAGCTATTTTGAAAACATAGTTTAAAAGAGACTTCATAGCAAACACATTAAAGGCTATTAGTAAAAGCCTGAGAAACGAAAAAATCAGTGGTGTTCCCCAAGGAAAAGTTATTTTGCTTGCATTTATAATATTTGATGGATTTATTGGGCATGCTACACTGCAACTTTATTGTAATCCTTGTCCCAAATGACAAATGATGTTCTCACTGGCAGTGTTGTTCACTGTCATGATGATTTTGCCAAAAATGTCTTGCAGTTTAAAAGACTATCCCAATGCTCTGCTTGTATAGAAAAGGCTGGCAAGCTAGACTTACTGTCTTACAATTGCTGGAAGACTCTTGACCTTCTTCTTGACCATCTTGACCTTCTTCTGTTATATTAATTTCTCCATCTGAGCCATGTTATCAAATGAAAAAAAAAAAAGTGAAGTCTGGGTATTTTTAAGATCATCTCAACTTAATTTATCACAAAGTTTGGGGTTTTTTGGTTGTTTTGGGTTTTTTTTGGGGTTTTTTTTTTTTTTTGCTTTTTGGGGGGAGGATTTTTTTGTTTTTGTTTTTTTGGGAGGTATCAATTTCACTTTTTGAAATCTTAGGGAAACCACTTATAGAAGCAGAAGTCAGTAGATTACTTAGAATAACGAACAAGTCAACTTCACTGTTTTTCACAATTGTCTTCTGGGCTAGAATTTCCTATGCTTGTATTCAGAAACCTCTGCAATGAGAATGTTGTATCTAACTGTCACTTGTGCTCATGAACTGGGAAGCAAAGTGGCTTAGAGAGTAAGCCAAAACACTGGAGTGAAAACAGGCTTTTGGATAGGATTTTCCATTACCATTGTATATTGTAGGTTATACAGTTATGTCTTGTCTTCAACTGTGGGAGAGTCCTGTGATAGTTTGAACAGCAGAATGGAACATGATTTATAAAAAGGCCAGTGAAGAAAAGAACCTGTAGTTTTGGAGATGCTGATTGTGGGACAGAGGTGATTTTTTTTTCCTGGAAGTGAACCATTAATTGCCATATTAGCAGAGTCTGAAATTCAGAGTATGTCTACATAAAGTGGGTACATTTCAGGAGGATGTGCTATTAAACATTATTTAAAAAAACCCCACATTTCACAAGGACTTCAAGACTTTCATGGTACTGCAGATTCTCTTTCCATCTTTTAACTAAAACTGAGCTTGTTCATTCCTCAATCTTTTCGTAGAGAACCTTTTCACAGCAAGATTAGCAAGTAGTAACAACTACCACAGAGGTGTCTGGCTGCATACTCTTTTCCTGGATGGATGAGTTTATCAAGTTTTGGGGTTTTCTTTTTCCTTCCCCCCCCCCCCCGTTAAAAACAAACACAAGACAT
>NW_009909600.1:54553-64386 GCF_000696875.1 Nestor notabilis
ACAGCATCACAGCATTACTACATGGAAAATAATTTTCTCTGTTCTTTCAAATCTGCTGCCGTTTGATTTTTTTTTTTTTCTTCTCAGCTGCTTATGAAGCTGCCAACTAAAGTACTACTTAACATGAATACATTAAAGTAAATTGGCACTTTCTGTAGAATGCAGCAATTTGCATTCCCTTGTTCTTCTCCATTTCTGACAGCAATCTGTATGACATTCTTCAGAGTTTCAATATTTTTTCCCCCAAGAGATCTCATCTTGTATTTCCTGGCACTTCAACCAGAAACATGTCCATTAAGTTTGGGATTTTTTTAATACTGATTTGACTTTCACTAACAAGTGCTTTTGTAATCAGACTCATAATTATACTCTCTCATCTGTTTTTAAATTACTGCTTTTAATTCTTTAGCTTGAGCAACTGAGAATTTAGTTAGTTCAATCCCCATGCATAACTTCCAACCACAGCACTGCAGCAGTATTTGCTTTCCTTTATGACATAATATCTTCTTTGGCTTCTTGACCGCTTTCTTTCAGCTTACTTCCCTAACTTCAGTCCCTGTAATGTTTCCTTTCGGGTCATCATCAAGTTATATAAAGAAAACAAAACTGTTTTGTGTAAAGTTTGTACCTCATCACAATTTGTAAAAATCCTTAAGACAACAATTCATGCAATAAAATAAGAAAGTGGCAGTATTCAGTGATTTAGATGTTTTGTTACTCTGAAGGTGCTGTGTCTCTGTCTAGCATGAGGGATGTGAAAATACAGCCTCATGGTCTGGGAAAAATGGTGTCTTGTGCCTGAAGTTAGCTGAAGAACAGCTGTAAGGTTTTGCAAAAACAAATCGTTCAGTGGATAGACTTCACAAAAGTGTTGCTGATTGTTTGCTTCCCCACTGTAGGAATTTAAGTGCTGACAGATTCAGAAAGGAAGGGAACTTTGTATAATCCTTGTTTAACTTGTAAAATGCCTTGGTGTATGATACTGGATCTGCCAGAAGTTTATGTGGATTCTGAAAAGATGATCAGAGAAATGCAAAGGTGAAAAATCTACTGACCTTTAATGTGCAAGGCATACAACTTAGGGCTCCTTGAGCTGTGTTGCTGAGGCTGACAAATATTCTGAGAGTTAGCACAGTTTAATTACAAATATTTTTATCTTGAGGTTGGACTAGATGAGCATTTAGTCTAATTCATTTCATGTGACCCATTCTCACATTCATGTTAGTTTTTGGCTGACAGAGTTGTACAGCTTAATTTTATGCTGCTTGTTTGAGGGGTACTTGGGGGGAGAGGAGAAATATAATATTTTTATGAGATTTTTATAGAGAAGGTTGTTATAAAAATCTTTGTGAAAAATTCAGTATCTCCTTTTCTTCAGCTTAGTGCTGAAAAAACCCAATTTGAGGTCATATGAGATAGTTTCTCTCTGCTGAGAGGAAAAAGATCTTGAGACTCATTCCTATATCTCTAGTGTAAGAGGTAGAAAAAAACCATTGGTTAAAAAATTCAAGTAAATAGAGGGGAAATTGGTTCATCACTAGTGTTTTTAGTTACTGCATTAAGAAAATATCCGCATACAGTAAAATGCTTTAGCGTAAAATGCTTTAGCATAAGATTTGTGCTTATCTTTCTATTGCAGAAAGATAAAATTTAAGGTTGCGCTCTCTGTCTGTTCCAACATGATACATAAACATGCGTCAACACAGCAGTAAAGGTTTTTACTATGTGTAACAGTAAAATAATCCAACAGGTAAATGTGAAAAGGATATTTTGGGAGCAATTTCTAGATTTTGCTTTTTGTAAAATAACTCAACTTTAAAAAATGGTTTTAGATTTTGAATGACAGTAAAAGAAGTACAGAATGCTGGAACACCGAAGCAACTGTACCGGATCAGAGCAGTAATCCACCTAGCACTATTTCTTTTCTTTGGTGATGATTGGAACCACATGCTCTAAAGGAAAATGCTTATAATGGGCAATTAAAGGATCTGCACATAGCAGGCTTTTTTCCTCTGGCCTCCCTCCCCCACTTGCCGTAAATTACTGGTTGGCCTTTAGTCTGACGGGCAAGTCTGACAAAACCTAGAAGGAACAGGAAATGACCTAAGTGTGGTTTTAGCCATTTTTTTCATTACCTACATAAGAAGAAGAAAAAAACCCCAACATCCTACTTTCCCTTGATAGACAAAACACCTTTCATAAATTTTTTGAAACATTTGAAGATCTTAAAATATATATATATATATATATAAAAGGAAGATCAGAGCAAATATAAGCAATAAAAAAACCCATGAAACTTTCTACAGCAGAAGAAGTAGAAGCTGACCTGCTGATACTCCTGGTTACAAAAGCAGAAGTAGCATGGCTTTTTAAAAACAGGCAAATGAAACAAACACATAAAAAAGAAACAAAACCCCAACCAACCGGAAAATATTTTTCAGCTCACACGGAGTAATGCTGACTTTAAGAATAAGCCTTCTGAAGGCATAACAGTGGAGCATTTTTGCTCTGCTTTTATACCTCTGCTGAGGACAAAGTTACTGCAAACAGTAACTAAATACATGAACACTCAAAAGTGGTTTGTTAAAGTTTACTTAGGTGCAGCTGTTGTTGGAGATTTGAGTTTCCAGGGAAGATGAGAATACTGTGGAGTCTGGTGAAAACGGTATGGTGGCCAGACACCTGTATGTTCCAGTGGTGTTCTTGTGTGTTTGGCCAAGTATGTTTCAGGAACTATTTAAGGTGTAGAATAGTATTAACTAAAGCAATAAGGTAGAAGCAAGACTCTTTCCTTTGAAGGAAGATTTTAGACTTCCTAAAAGATTGAAGATAATGCCTTTCATAAAAAAGTCCAGTAGAGTCAACAATAGCATCTAGACTAGGATACGACTGTTTTGTTCAGTACATGTATCTAAACCTCAGACTCATGCAAACACTCTCAGATTCTGTTCAAAGATTGTGGCAATCTGCAGACTTCACAACCTATTAGCCATTCACAGCCTTGGATGAGTAAGTATAGAGTCAGGAAGTGATAAGTAGTAAGACTCAAAAAAATAATCCTATTTTTTTTCCTGTCCCATTTATTTTAATGGGAGGTTCAGCAGGTGGAGAAATATCATGACACTGAATGCCGTAAGTTATCATATTGAGTGATTTTCCAAGTCCTGTATTTTGTCTTGATTACAGTAATTTACTCAAGTGGCTGTTGTCTTGGCCTGCAAGATTTCACAACAGCATGTTGTCTGTGTTATCTAAATAATGCTACCTCTACTTTGACAGTCATCTTTGGTTGCATCACCTTAGTTACTGAATAAAACTTAACTACTTAATAACATACTGTTTTTCAAAGTCTACTTTTTCTAGAGAGGGGGAAAACCTCCCATTAATAAATGAAATCAAGACTTCTAGGTTGTATACTGCTGTGTTGGTTTTGTGTCATTAAATTACATGGATTAGAAAAGCTAATTGATTGTAAACTGTAACAAAAGACTAATTTAGAAATAAAAGTGATGAATCTAGCATCAGTCTCGTTTGAAAGGCAGTCAGGAACTGAAAGGGATAAGTAAGGTTACCTTTTCCATATTTCACAATAAATTAGTTTCTCATCTGGTTGTAGAATTTTGCTTTTGAATGAGGTGATTTTTTACAGAGTTTATTTCTGAATCAAGTTGCTATGGTGTTGCTTTCATTGTTTAGTTAATTCTATGCTTGGTTGCTATGGAAATACTTATTTACGGAGCTAATGCCTAATGGTGTCAAACAGATGCTACTAGCAACTAGGAATCTTTTATAGCTGATCAATGAAAGACTCAGTCAGAAGTAGAAGCTCATTTTTGTATTTGTTTTCTCTCCATTAAAATTTTGGAGCATGGAATGTGAATGGGTGGTGGCAAATAGGACAAATTTTCTTTTCTTAACAAGCACAGGCTGAATCTTCTGAACAATATAATCACTGGAACTAAAACTTCCCCCCTTACCTAGTTCAGGCAATCAAACTGTGACATTACATTGTGTATGGCCTCAGATGGTGTGCACGTTTCAGCTTAGGGTATAGAGTATGTATTAATTATATTCTAGTTTTAGAACTGATTTTTAGATTTCTTAGCTCTGAAACATTTTTTGGTAGTTTAAATCTCTGCACAAGTATGAATATTGTCTTTAGTATAACTTTGCATAAACACAAGTAATTCTCAGGTAGCTAAGATGATCTGATTTTGTATTTTGTAAGTTAAACTATTTTGAAAATATCAGGACACAGTTATCTAGCTGAATACAGTTTAGGCTGAGGATTAAAGCAAAAAAAAAAAAGTTTAAAAGTGCTTAGTGTACTTTTATAGTACTTCTAGTGGTTTATAACTTGAGAAAAGTAAACCCTATAGGCTTTTATTGCATTTAAACCTTTAGAAGTTGAAAATACTACTCAACGTGACTTTAGCCAAATGGAGCTATGGCACTCACACAAAGAAGATCCAAAAGAACTCCACCCTCCATGGCATCAACTCGCTTCTGAGAGCCACATCTTTTATGGGCCCTGGAAACACTGGCTGCGCCATCATAGGAAAGATAACATTCTGTTCAGAGAAAGTATTAAAAACCAAACAAAAACCCCTGTAGCTCTGCTGGTTTCCACTGACTGCTATTTCTCATCTGGTTTTAGTTTATCTAGACTATAAGGTTCTCAGGAGCACTTTTTTCCTTTTTCTTCGTAAAAATTATTATTGCTTGTTCCTGTTGCTGTTTGAACTGTAAGCTGCATGATACTAGGGAAGGCCTTTGTTATTGTTACCTCGTGTACTTTCTAAACAATTGTTTCTGATGTTGCTGACAATGTGTGCTAGACAGTTCCTGACTGTTAAACAGCAAGGCATAGCACTGTGTGATGCATGGGATTTGGGTTTTTTTTATTAACTGTCCTTCAAATCTCTGATCAGCTTGACAGGCAATTATATAAAACCAGGAAAGGGTGATCATTGCTCTTTGGATGTACGGGGAGACTCTAGGGTTAGAGCAAGGCTGATACGAGGACTTTTCCTCCAAGCTGACCGGTATATATGGTTATGGAGGGAGGGCTATACATTTCTCGCCTGTCATCTTCACTATCAGAGCCAACTGCAGTTTTATTTACAGAGGACCTCCCAGATATGCAATTGCTGTGATGTTGGCACTGACAGTGGATGCTCAAAAGTCAAAGTGTATGAGTTGCGAAGCAGAGGTTTAAGTTGTAGCTTGAAAATTCTGGAACTCAGGTCCCTCCTAGATCAGGTGTTTCTTGTTGGAGGAGGAGAGGAAGAACGTTATGTGCAGTGGATTACAAAACCTTAGTGTTACAGACTACAGATCTTTTTGCAACAACTCTTATGGTTGCAAAATCAAAAATTTCCAAGGCTCTGCCTAAGACCTATTTTAAGGTCTGTGGGTCTATTCACATTAAGTCCAAGTAAACTGCGTCCTTTTTACTCCTGTTACAAGATTCATGCAACTCTAGGAATACTTTGTAACTTTTGTTAATGATCCAGAGGAATTAATTAAAGCTTTAACTGCCAAACTCTCAACAAAAATAATGCCAAAAATGCTGTTTTTTTAGTATTCCAGATTTAACTTGTAAGGTATGAAGTTAGGCTGATGGAACTAAGTCTGCTAAGCAGTGAGAAACAAAGTATGGTTCTTTTACAGTTAGTTTCTGAATAGCATGGTAAAAAGTAAATTCTTCTTTAAACAGAGAAGTTTTTGCAAAGAAGCAGAATTTACCAGCTCTTAACCTTTAAAACTGTCACCACCACCCCCCCGTCCCTCAAACCATTTCAATTCTACAGAAGTTCTGTTAAGGGATATGCTGCCAGTTTCTGTTCCTTTCTCCCGAAATTGTTTTTGTGGGGGAGGCTTTCTGGATTTGAGTGCCATCTTGTGGTGTATTGTCAGCAGCTAAGGGAACGTAATAAACCCCCTTTCGTTATTGACCTGTAAGGGTTTCATTAGGATAGAGAGGTACCAAGTTGTATTTACCATAGAAAAATATTCATCGTATAATGATCTGCATTTTTTTTCTCATTGTGCTTTGTAGAAGAGATTGCTACTTTGTGCCTAAAGTTTTCACCAGCTTATTTTGGCTATTATGTGTGGCACATGGAATGAGCCTTGAACATTCTGCAGCTAATATAGACTATGGTAGCCTGCCAGCTGTGTTGATATACTACCCCTGTCTTCTTTCAGGGGATATGACTTCGAATCAGTGTTGATGTATAGGGAAATAAAAAAAAAACAAAACCAAAAATCTCTTGGCACCATATAGGTGAACTTAAGTTCTGTTTATTTTAAAACTATTTTAGTTTCTTTGCTGTAAAATTTGTATCAGCAGAGAAGCTTAAATATTCTGGTTTAAATGACAACAGAAAATTTTCAATCATGAATCCAACCTATGAAATTTTTTATTTAAATAAAATTGTATAAAATGATGCCCTACCATTTAAAATAGCAAACCATTATTTGCATTGGAAGTAGATTTTGTATGAGCTGTGCACGTTATTTTACCTTTTGTTTACACTGGATACAGCAGAGCACTTTCCATTGAGTATTTTCTGCCTCTGCAACTTTGAGCTTATTTCTTTACTATAGCAGGGCTAAAGCCAAAAGAGGTTTTGAACTTCTTTAGCCATATAGATTGGCCCAAAAATTATAACAGTGTAGCTTACGTGAGCATGTGTGTGTGCACATACATGTACACAAAAGCTTAGAGAATGAATAATGGAGATTGTATCAGTAAAAGCAGTTGCAGTTAAAGGTTTGGTACAGAAATATTCTGGAGTTAGCAAGAATACAGGTATTTTATTAAGTTCCTATTTACAACAAACAGATAAAATTAGGTAAGTTAGCAAGTATTTAAAAGAAAAATAGAATATCAGAAGAGGGAAACCTCTTTTGTGTCCCCTAATGAAGTTTGCAAGCAAGCTGGCACGATTTCGTGGGCCATTAGTATCAAAGGTTGCTAATACAAGTAACAAAACTCACATGAACACCTGATCTTTGTTGCTGGTTGAGTCAAAGGTGAATGAAGCAGATTAACGCAGTCTCAGCATTGGAGCTAGGGAGGACAGAATGAAACCAAAAGATTTTCCTATGTTTGATACAGTAAATAAACATCAATCTGGAAAGAGAAACCTGTGAATGAATTAAAAAACAAACATAAATGCCCAGATGGACAACTCATTCTAGTTTCTTATGGAAGAAAAAACCCTTCATCTTTACAATGATCATGCTAATACCAAATGTATCATGCAAAATGAGTATGGCCACTTAATGTTGGTCATCATCTTAATGCTTGTCACCGACAGTCTAACAGTCATCTCATATGCTTAGGGATTAAAAAATTAATAAAAAAATTAAAAAAAAAAAAAAGAAAAGAAGAGATGGAAGCTAGATTAATCACTTAAAAAAAAACCCAAAAGACTCAATTTCTTAAATTATTAATTCTTGACCTGATTGCTTTACACAATATTGACTTTCTGAAATAGCCTATCTTACTCCCAGTTTAAGCATGTGCTTAATGATAGATCTCTTCACTTTTCATAGCAAGTCATAACTATTAACTTTAAGCGTGGTTTAATGGTATCTTTATGAAGATAGCAGACGAGAAGAGCCTGAGTTCTGCCCTTGCCTGGCTACTGCTGACATGTCAGCCTGTGTTTGTTTATTGACACTTTCTTCACCTTCTGCTGGACAGAAGGTGACACTCTGAAACACTGTGTTTTGTCCATGAAAGAGCTGTTCGTCTGAGAGGAACAAAACCAAACATAGTTCTTACCTATAAAAATAAGCAGAAAACATACAGGACTTAAGAATATGAACTGCCCAAGTGGGGTATTGGCACTTTATTGGTGCTGTGTAGCTATGGAGAAGAGGAGAAAAAGGGTTATCTTTATATTTGTTTAATTTTGAACGCATGTTGTGCAAATGAATTCATTTATCAGAGAATAATAAGAACCTGTCAAGTCAGGAAGACTGAACACTTTTGAAGCAAAACAGGCATCTGAATTTCATTCTTGTACGTTGTTTTTATTTTTTGACAGTGTAGAACTGAAATAAAGTGTGTGCTGTTGATGTACTTGAAACTGATAGTATCTTCAGATTGTGTTGCTGACGTTGTTTTGTGGGTTTGGTGGGTTTTGTGAAGTTATTCAGAACATGTAGATTTGTAACCATATTCAAGCAAAACCTAGCAAAACCTCCTGCAAGAAAATGCTTTTAAAAATTATCAATTTTTAACCTGGGGAGCTTTTGAGTTTTAATGTAATTCTTTCTGCACTGTGTTTATAAAAATGCTACTGTTTGAATGGTTCTGGAAAGAAAAAAATTATTAGACATACTGGAAGTTTTGGGATAGATTTGCTTTTATATGTTGAGGTGAATAGAAGCAGGAAAGCACTGTCACCATCTAATTTAGTGAACGTGATTTAAATGATTTATAAACATTCCAGAAATAGTGAAATAAGGCAATATAATAATTCTGTCATCAAGATGCCTCTGTTGCATGCAATTTCTTTAAACTCTTCTTTAGGACTTTTACTGGGGTAGCATTAACTGAGAAGATGGCCTAAGTTACGTATAAAAACATGAACGGAGAAGCGTTTTGCATTACATACATCTCATAATCAAGATGTATTCCATTGTTGTTTTAAAACATTACCCTATCACCTATTAATCATCTTCTTTTTTTATCTTTCCAGATGATACTTTGGGATTGGGATTTGAAGCAATGGTACAAGCCCTATTACCAGGTCAGATTGAGAACAGAGTTCACTTTAAACTGACACATTTCAATCTTTTTCTGTTGATGTTTCATTTACCCAAGTTGGCCTAGTACATTCTAGCTGTCTGTAACAGAGGCTTGATATTTAGCAGTTCTGACCAAGTTGTCAGGGGTCTTCTTTCTGTGGTGTATATGAGAGCAGTCTCAAGCCTAACTAGAGGTGGGAGTGGGTTTTTTGAAATATCCATTAGCATAAGGCTAGGGAGTGATTCCTCAGCAGTGTCACCAAATGCACGTCTGTCAGGTTCTCAGCTTTTTTCTTGATTCCTTGTTTATTCCCCTCTCTTGTGTCAGTAGTGGCGTCTAATCAGCTAATGCTGTTCAAGTTCAGATAATTATACCAAATAAAAACTAATCACTTTTTTTACAGAATTGTTAGGATTTGTTTCATTAGAATTAGGGTTAATAAAAGTAACGAAGCTGTGGAAATTGCACCTCTGTAAGAGGCTTATAACAGTTCGGCCACCAAATTTCTTTCGACATTATTGGAAGAGATAGAATACTAAGTTTATTTCTGCGACAAAGTAATGAAAATTTAAGTTAAAAAATTGGCACCAAATCTTTGTATTAAATTGAGAAAAATGAACTGAAAGCTAATGTTGCATTCTGAAATATTTTGTGTGGAAAAAACCCCACAAAAATGGTGTGTAAACATGTCTATAGGTATATATTTTCTTCAGAAGAAAAGTACATTGCGTTGATTTCTTTAATTTAATTTTTACATTTGCAATGAATAAGATGCTTATTTAAATCTTAGAATACTGTGAAATGTTTTGACATGTTAATAGTTTGCAACATTTCCATCTATTCTAGAATGCTGGCAGTGGAAATGGAGTTGATCTTTCAGTACTAAATGAGGCTCGGAGCATGCTAACAGACCTCCTGACTGACCCATCCCTTCCACCACAAGTGATTTCTTCCCTTCGAAGCATTAATAGCTTGATTGGTGCTTTCTCAGGCACATGCAGGCCAAAGGCTAGTCCATTCACACCATTTCCTGGTTTCTTCCCCTGCCCTGAACTAGAGGATC
>NW_009909600.1:64417-65787 GCF_000696875.1 Nestor notabilis
GAAAGCTGCTCAAGGTCAAATGACTTTAATTCCCATTCATATCTGTGTTGCAATTAAAAAAAAAACAAATTGATCTGGAAAGAATTGTATGGATAGTACCTTCTTAACTGAGTACCTGTGAACTACGTTTAAGGTCAAAAGAGAGCAGCTGTGAAAACACATTGAGTGAAATGTAGATAGGTACCAAAATGCAAATTTAAGGGTTGATGGATAGACAGGTAAAAGCATGGGCCTGCACTTTGATGCATGATTCTTCAAACTAAACACAGGATTAAAAAAAGCTAAAAACAAACATAAAATGAAGATGTTATATTCTCATGATATGGCACAAACAGGGCTCTCCTTGATTCTTCCGCATTCTTGATCAACCAATAACTGTCAGTGTGGCTTTTTCATTGGCCTTTTTTCCAAATAAATTTACTTTTGTGAGCATCAAACTAGCCATCAGACAGAAGCACATCACAATATGGGACTGGTGTGTAAATCTACTATCTCTTCTCCACGAGTGAAAGCAAGAATGTAGTTACTAATATGACATCTTATAGAATGTGGTAGAAAAACATTCAACTGTAGAAACTCAGCTGCAGTGTACCAGCATTAGAATTACTAGCTAGAGAACCCAGTATTGACAGTTTGAAACTGTTTGGAGGGTGGTCTGGGAGGTTCCTGCCCTCTGGTTACTTCCATTTCCAGACAGTGAGCAGCTTGGCCCAAACTGGCTTGGTATTTTGGAGCCAGTAACTGCTTTGCACCAGATTCAGCCTGTGAAATATCTGTTGAGAACCATTGTCACAACAAAGGCTTTTAGGGAGAAGCTCAGTGTCTACAGATTACTCTGTGGAAGATCCTGTAAGATCATTGCAGCATGAAATTACTTGAAATTTCACATGGGTATCTGCAGGAATCAGTTGGGTAGGGATCATAATCATACAGCATATGTTTTTCTTTGTGGATTTTTGTTTGAAAACTGCTAAAGATTGGTATACCAATGTGAAAAATATCATTTATATGAATGTGAAACTCTGTTTAAAAAATTCCTATACAGCTAGTCAGAATTGTTTGAAATGGAAAATATTAATTGCTGAAGACCACTTATAAAGATTATGTGAGACTGAAAAAATCATGGTTTTTTTCACAGCTATTCTCTTTTCCTCCTTCCTAAAAGGAACACTTCCTTTAAGATTGGGGGTTTGTTTATTTTTATATTAATCTACCTGATGGATAAAATCATGCTTGTCACTGTCATTCATTGGATGTTTGACTTTGGTATAGGTTTACGGGTAAACTCCAGATTATGGTACACCAAGGAAAGTATTTTTCAAAATGGAACCTCTCAAACTATATTGAAAGGTTCTTATTCTCTCTTTCCC
>NW_009909600.1:65818-76445 GCF_000696875.1 Nestor notabilis
TAAAAGGTTTCCATATTTCAGATAAGTCATTTCTTTGCTGACAGTTATGTACACCGTTGTTTCTCTTCTCTGCCTGGCTTGCAAAGTGCATTCAGTTATGGTTTGGGGTTTTTTTTTCAACTTGTAATGATAAAAAGAAAATAAAAAAAGGCAAAGAAAAGAAAGAAACTGAATCAATAACTGGTAGGCTAATAATAACTCTTCACTCCAAATTTCTTGGTAGCCAACAACTTGGAAAACGTAAACTGCCCCTTGGTGCTATTCACCGATCAGTCTATTTAAATTCCTAAAAAAGAAAAAGGAAACCTTGGTTACACAAAAAATTATCTCAGGACTGCTCTGCAATAGAAAGACTTTTCACTTCCATCATGACAGAACTGTCCTCACATTTCCCAGTGTATGACAGTATACTGCTTGCCAGATTGGTGGATTTCTGGTGTTATCAACAGACATGATGTTAACAGTTTTCGTACTGCAGGCAAGTAAAAGTTGTCTAGGCAAGCACTTGAGTACCCACACCCCGTGTCTGCTGGCCTTGCTATTGCTGGTAACTGAAAGTCTTTTCATAATAACTTTGGTTCCTGGCACAGTCTAGATTTTCTTTCCAGAGCAATTTTTCCTCTTTGTATAGTGATTACCAGTGACTTTCCTAGCATAGAGCAATCTGGAGTTCCTTAGTCCTTAGCTACCCATGTTTTGTTTTTTCTCTGCTTCTTTATCCAGTAGGGGGAAGTTCAGGAGATTTGTCATATCCCCTGTGTTCCCTCATTCTTGGAGGAGCCAGGAAGAAGAAAAAATAAGTACAGGTGCTGGGACCTTCTTTCCATATTGTGCTAATGAGTGCACTTGTTTGAGGAAGTGAACCTTTCTCTTCCAATGTTGGGGATTTTCAACTGCTGTAGAGAGCACTCAGGTGACATTTATATGGTCCGTTAAAAGAGAAGTTCATTCTAGCCTTAGAGCACCACCACTGTGTGATAGCAGACAGAACAGGCTCCTCCAGTTCTCTTTCTGGTAGGGCTGGTTAAGGACTGCTGCATGTTGCTGTGGTGGTCTTATTCTGCCTGTCCACTTCCACCTTACTGGATGTGACTACAGCTTTGCAGCAAAGCAGAGGTACATTCCATATCAGGGACCCAAAGCAGTCTGATTTTTCAGGGTAAGAGACTGTACTCTTTTGTGTCAACACTTTCATTTTATTTGTTTGGGGTTTTTTTTTCTAAAAAATGTGAGAACTTTGTGAGTTAAGTATGATTTTTGACCACCAGATGAAGCTTAAAATTGCAAAGTCATTTCTTGCCAGGCTTTTGAAATGGTAGTAGCCAAGGGTCACCTGCAGACCTTACCCAATACTGCAAATATTGCTGTGGATTTTTGTTTTATTCCCCACCCCCACCCCCCAGCATCCTTTCTACTTTGCAAGGTCTGATTACTCACATCTATGTCATGCAGAAGAGTCTTCCCTCCTGCACACACCCCTCTCCCTCCACTGAGTGCCAGATCTAGGGACGAGTTAACATATGGATTGTGGACTGAGTGCAGTTAGAGATAATCTCTTCCCCTTCCTTTTCCATTTTTCGTTTTTTATTATTTTTATTATAGATTTATTTAAAACACAACATCTGTGCAATGGGTGCAGATATGCCAGAGCTGGCTTTATAGTTGCAGTTCGGTGATCCTATCCTTTCTATTAGGTTCTGCCAGTTGCTGTTTAAGCATGGATGCACTTTTCTGAGGGTATTCAGTAAGGCAGATCTAGTAAGTTCTGAGTTATTTCCATACAAGACTGTTTGAGTGCCATTGCCCTGCTTTGCAGAGGGCTTTATGTTCAAGTACAATGATGATTCCCAGTGTTTGGGCTGCAGTGTGCCTAAATTAACACAGCTTCCAGGCTGGGAGTGGTGAGGTGCCTGGGAAGCTTTCTGGGTGGTGTGGAGCTGGTATGGAAGCGGAGAGGGAGCCCTGATGGACCAGAACTGATCCCGTGCATTGTGCATTGCCCTGTCCACAAGCTCCACAATATTTGCACTGTCAATATTTAGCATCTCAGTTATAAAAATCTCAGACTATCTTGAGAGTTTAAGAGCCGACTATATAGTCATACAATTGGGATATGTAGAAAAATAATCCATAATCCTACAGCAACTATCTCTAGAAGGTCTCCCTTTTTAAAAACTCTGAAGAGTAATTGCTGGACTACATGGAATTTGGATTACAAGTATCTTTACATATTTTAATTTGAGAAAAGAAAAAAAGAGATATGAAAAATAATTATTCCTAGTAAGCAAAATACTTATTTCTTGAGCAATGAGTGAATGTAAGATACTGTACTTACTGTTTCACTATTAAAAAAATCCAATAAATAGTCTTCACAAACTGTAAATAAAATTTTAATGTCTGGGTTTAATTATATAATTTTTAATCATGGTTAAATTATTCAACAGGGATTAAATAGCAGAAATAGCCTGCCAACACCACAGCTGAGACGAACTTCAGGAGTTTCTGGTATTCCACCTATGGAATCAACATCTAGGTGGGACCGGAGTAACAGCAAGAGATCTCATCAGGAATACAGCACATTAAGGTAAGCACTTAACCATATTTTAAGGGCAATAATAAATGTAGCCTTTCTGGAATGTTCATGTCTGCAAGGTTGGAACATGACAGGAGAAGTGTTTAGTGTAAAATCTTGTGAATTAAGTCTCCAAATTCTGCCAGCATAAACTGGAAAATGTTTCAAGTTAGTTATATACCATACTTTGTAACTCTGATCTCAAGTAGAAATCAGGTCATTCTGAGGTTGAACGGCATGCCTATCAGTTTTAGTAGGAAATGAAGAAAAAAAAAAAAGCCCAACATACAGTTGCAAAACAAACTTGTTTAACTTCTAAGCCTTTATGGACTTCCTTCTTCTCATTTTTACTTAAAATTTTATCTTTTTACACCTTCCACATGCTGCAAAATTTCTTTTCTTTATAATTTATAGTTAAAAAAATATTTTCTTTTTAGTTTATTTTTAATTAAAAAAGATGACACAACTCTCTTGCATTTAGTGGTCACTGTTGTGTGTATTGCAACATTTATTATTCCTATGGTCATCAATCAAGCAGTAAGGTAGATTAAGAAAATCATCTCTTCTCTACTTGTTAGTGTGGTGCAAATAAAGATTTTCTTTTCAGAAATAGGATTGCATTTTGAATTAGTATTAAAATAATAGTACATTTTTTGTTTAATGTGGTTTATGAGTGGAATGTCATACATTTAGTTTTATTTAAATGTTTAAATGTGTATGGTTTTGCTTAATATCAACTAAGAAAAGTCCAACAGATGTCTGAAATTGTGTTGCATCTTAAATCCATTAAAATCTGTGTGGGGTTTGTTTGGTTTTTTTTTAATACACTTGTAATGTCTTAAGATTTTAATGGTTTTACATAGGTCGTAAGGGCATTCTTTAAAAGAAAATACATGTTACGCTGATAACTGATAATTACTAGTAGTGGATGAAAGTTTATATACACACATCCAAGAATTTGTTTTATCAGTTTTTTTTTTTAATTTTAAAGTGAACCATTTAAATAATTTGGCCCTTGCCAGTAGCTTTTTCCCCTTGATAAAATATGCTGTTTGAGTTTTAACATAGTAGGACTTAATTGTGGTTTGTGTGTAAAGTACAATTGAAGATAGTAGTTTAAAGATTGTATTTTCATGCTGATTTGGTTACCAGTGTTTGAAAGAATCTCCCCAGTTATAACCACGAGAAATAATCCAAGACCAGAGAAATTGTTTTAGACTTAGACTGTGGGATGCCAGTTTGAGGCTTAGCACTGCTGAAGCAGACACAGTGCATGTTTACAGGGAGTTTTGTTGCAGCTTCTACCAACCAAAGAACCTACTCAGGCTCACCCGATGAAAGCAGCAATACAGAAAACACCCTTGCTCGTACTCCATCACTTTTAAATTATCTGTCGACCCTGATGACCAGTGCTTCTAGCTAGCCATGTTCCCCTTCCCTGCTCCTGTCACCCCCATAAAGCCCTAGAATACGTGTTTGCTTTTTTTCCATTCGTGTCCTGCCCTTCAGAGTTCTTGTCAACACTTGCACTGCCCCTGACTCCTTGCATCTCCCAGTGATCATTCTTACCAGGTTCCCTTTAACTTCTAACACATAATCATCTCAAAATCCCCCATGGGTGCTTACCTTATAGGTAAGGTGAAAGGAAATAGCCTCACTGGCATAGCTGTTTCTACTGCCAAAGAGGCAGTCCTGCATTCCTAGAGTACTCAGTGCCATTGGCTCTGGCCCTTGAGTCAGCCCCTTAATTTGTGAAAAAAAAATGACAGCAATAAAAAGATAGTTTTTCCTGACTTGGGGAGCTGATTCAACCCAATGAAGGATTTAATGAATATTAGAAGAGAAGCAAGAAGCAGCAGGCTAATAAAAAGGGAGAGTAAACCAGCAAACTGTTCACTAGTAGGAAAGCTTATAAAAAAATCAAAATATCTTTTACTTGTAATGACTGATTTCAACTGAAGTCTAGCTAAGATGAGAAAGATAGGATGTTAAATATTGGAACAAAAAATTAATATAGCTGCAAAATTTCATGTTGCAGATTTTTTTTTATCCATCCAGTGTTCAAAAGCCGCTCTTAAGAGCTGCTGTTTTATTTGCATGCAAATTCTTGATTTGGTTTCTCATTCAAACACTAACTAGTTCAAGATGAACTGAACTTGCTTAATACATAGTCTTTCTACACTAAATACTGTTGCAGCATTTTTGTGTGTTAAACAAATACATGCAAGCTGTGATAGCTAAACAGTGTACAAATAGCGAAAAGTTCAATCTCTCCCAGTTGTCAACCCAAACATTTTTTAAAGTTGACTAACACGTCAGAATCATCAGACTTCAGAAAAATAAACCTGTGTTCATTTCTTAACTATTTTTGTATATTCATATGTTTAAACAAATTATGGGAGATCAAGTATTATTTCTGTATTTGACTTTTGTTTGATCAAACAAGATTAAATCTGTTTTGGTAAATACTGTTTTCCCATACTGAAATGAAAGAATTAATTTTACATAAAATATTTGCACTTTAAAATACATACATACAGTTATTTTTAATTGCATATTGCGTATTTTTTTACTAAAGGAAATATGTAATTGGAATTTTGGAGTGCAATTTCATGGCTAGAACAGCAGATGGCATAATTTAACAGTTGAGTTTAACGATTTAGCTACTGAAGTACAGTATGTCTTTGTCAAAACCAGCTTTAGTTTTAAGATTATAATAAATAAAATTATTAAATATGAAAAATCGGTTTGAAAAGCCAAGCCATGGCTGTATAAGGTTGTCAGAGTATTTCCAAAGGAATCAGTCTTAAATATTCTCAAATCTGTTAGAAAATAGCCTGCTTTGTCATAATGTTCAGGAAAACCATACTAGAAAGTAAAACCTATGGCATGTTGTCCAAATATACTGTGTCATTTCAGGATTGTATAAAGTTTTCTCTTGATTTTGCTGAGTACCCAACAGTTTATATTCCATATAATTGACATTTATTCTCTAGCTGATCTTGGATTTTTTTTCTTTCTATACTATCTTTTCCTTGAATGGTAGTGGGCCTGTAACAGAGCAGTCTGGCTATTCTATAAACATTTTATTTAATAAAAATGGAAAACAAGTTAGGAAAGAAAAAAAAAATCTGTTCTACTTTCAGCCAAGGATCTCACGCAAATGGATCTTTCGGTGCAAACATGCTGACAATACCAAAACAAAGATCATCTTCCGTGACACTGGCTCATCATATAGGTCCCAGACGATCAGGTAAGACACTTCTAAAGACCTGATAGCCATCTGAGGTGAATATTAAAATTGTGGAAGGATTTGGTATAGATTTTATTCTAACGCTGTCAGTGTAATAAGCCAGTATGTACTGTAACAGTAGTGCTAAAATGTGTATATCAGTATTTCAGAGGTTATAACTGGTCTGTTTGCCCATATGAAGTGGAAACTTGATACTTATCTCTGCCTATCCATTTTATCATAATTAAAAATAAACCTGTCTAATAATTTTGTTTTATAAAAGTTTAAATAAGCAGGTTGGATTGAGCAAGGAGAACATGCTTCTAACTTTTGTCGTTGTTGTTGTTGCTTAAAAACCCCAAACTTGACCAGTTTTCTCTGTTTGATGGTTTGATTGTTTCCCTTTCAGTCTTCTAAACACCAGGAAAAATCCAAACTCAGGCCATATCTGCATGTAAACACATCGTTGCACATTCTTAATAGTTCTGTCTTCATAAAAAGCTAAGCAGCTTTCTGCTTTTTTCCACTTAATCTTGTGGACAATGAAGTGTAATGTTATGCATTAAAAACTGATGAATTTGTTACAAGTAAAAAGGATGAAATTAAGTAGCCAACATTAGAGTGTTAATCTGATTAAGTTCTGGAAGGGAATTTACAAATTGCTTCTTAACTTTCCAGTAGTTAGTGAAATTTAGTTAGTGACATTTGCTTTCTAAAACTTCTCTCCTCACCTAGCAATGAGAACTTTGAAAAATCTTGTCTTTTACTGTAACAAAATGCAATTATATACTACTCGCAGGGTGTGTGAGTAAAGTCAGTGTAGCCTATGACGCTATTGGAAGTGTATAATCTATGCATTCCTTATTTAATGGCAATACTCTTCTTTCCCATGGGCACTTCATTCTTTTTGACAAAAGTGCATTTGAAATAGCTGTAAGTTACCTTGGGAGCTTGTAGATAACCTGTCTTTTGTATATTTCCACAAGGGAAAGAAATTATGTTTGGCTTAATGCAAAACTTTTTGTTGTAAATTTGTGTTAGGCACAGAGCAGCCAAAATCCAGATTCATCAGCTTTCTTTCCTAGTTTACATGGACAGAAGCTTGAACTAAATCCCATCCTACTGGCTGAAGAGAAATGGGGAATTTCATTGACATAAGGAAGATGGAGTTTGTTGTTTGCTTGTTTGCTTTTGTTTTTTCTCTGTAATTGGCCATTTTTGGATTTTTACTTTGTTTCTAAAAAGGTCTCAAGCATATATTTTCTCTATTGCTAAACAATGTGGTAAAAGATATTTATCTAGGTCAGTTATAAATACAGAATTGGTTTTGATTAATTCCCCCCACCCCACCCCCCCAAAAATTTGAAAAAGCAGTCCTGAATCAGAAAGGAATATGGAAAGTTTTAGCTACTGATTAAATTTGGCACATCTAAAACCAAAATCAAACCTTTGAAAGCCAGATGTTACAATACATTACATGGTTTGCCCATTCAGGCGTGTAGCCTAGACTACTACATAGTTGTAGATCTCAAAACTTGGAATAGATCTAGGTATTTAATATTTGTTTTGACAGTGTGAACTAGAGACTGTGTCTTGACAGCTTGCATATTCTTTACAATATATAAAGGTTCTTGTTGCTTAATTTCAGTCTTTCTAAACAGTAATGTTTTGATTGTAATCTGAACCCCATGTAATATTTGTTTTGGAAGGTGCATCTCCTGGCCTGAGTCCTGTGGGTTCACCTAGTCATGGATCTGTCTCCAGTGGGGCTTTCAGCTGCTGGTCGCCTGTAGAATTTCCTGATACTGCTGATTTTCTTACAAAACCAAGCATTAATATACATAAACCTCCAGGATACACATTTAGTTCTCCAGATTTTCAGCAGCAAGTGAAAACGTCTGTAGGTTATATGTGTAGCAGGTACTGTAAACTGTTACTTTTTTAGTAACTCCATGTGTTGAAAGTAATATAATTAAAATGAAAAATAGAACCAGACTTATACAGCTACTAGTGTACTAGGAAAAAAAAAAGATACATGATTTCATAATAATCTGTAACTATATTGACCAGAGGAGACTGAAGAATGCTGTTTGTATGCCATTGATTTCAGATAGCTCAGCCTCAAAAGCAGCAGTTATTATAGAGTAACAATATTTTACAAACTTTTAGAAAAGGAGGACTTCCTACCATGCAGTTGTATATTGTATTTCTGAATACTTTCTAAATAATTAGCTCTACTTTATTAATGCAGTGAGATGAGTCCATGAGGGGTGGTGCTTGATTATTTTCTAAGTTACGGGCTAAATCTGTATGTGCACAATTTAGGAGAAAATACTGAGGTCATTTTGTGGAGGAACCTTCAAAAGCATGTCTTTTTAAGAAATTTACAGTTCTTTTTCAGTACAACAGACCTGTAGCAAAAGAAAAATTACTCAATGTTGTAAATATTTTTCATGTATTCTGTAAGCTGTGGACGTCAGATACTCAAGCCTGTTCCTACGCCAGAACCAGAATTTTCAGAATATAAAGACAGAAAATCAGGTGAGATTTCAAAATAGACAAATATTTGGTATCAATTTGCCTTTTTTCTTAAAAAGCCAGTGAAATTAAAAATTTTGTATTTCTACATAAATTTTTTTCCTATACCTTAAGTACCACATATACATATATTTTATTTTAGTTTGTTATTTAGGATAATTAAGATAATCTAAAATATTGCCTGCTTCAGAGTAAGAATTTTATAATAGGCTTCTAGCCATAATTTTATAGTTCTGTGCTCCATATATCAAGCAAGTTCTCTGCCATCTCAGCTAAACTAATCACTGAACAAATTTTTGCAAGTAAAAAATCATGCTTCTAGCTTCAATCTTCAAATAGGCTTTGTCTAATAAATTTTGACTTTTATAACCTTTTGTTGTGAAAATCTTAAAAAATATTTAACCAAGCTATTACTGATATTTCTGTGAATAATCTGTATGAAGAATTATTAGACAGGAGTAATTTACAAATAAATTACTGATGTAGTATTTATGTATGTATTTTCTTTAAGGTGAAATTGGAAGTGCTAGTGTTTCAAAAGAATCTTTCCACCATACAGAGAAGAAAAAAGATGAAAAGAAGGAAATGATCAATCAGGCACAAAATAATCTGCTTGTAAGCATGTAATTGCAAAAAAAACCTTGCAATAACTTTTATCAATACAGTATTCCTTTATTATTTCTAACATCCTGTAAAGAAGTCTTTGCATTGCTAAGAATTGTAATTTCTGAAGGGAAATGGTGCATCATTTGAATTCAGATTTTCATTTAACAATTGTGTATGTCCAGCTTGCATAAATTTCACTTCCAAATGATAAGAACGATGGTGCTTGTATTAATTTTGTTGACCAGAATTAATTTGTGTAGATGTAGTGTTGATAGAATGCTCAGACACTGACTGTCTAGTATTTTCTCTTGGAAGTTTATGAAAGATGGGGGAGTTTCAGTGAGGCTTAAAAATGAACATTCACACAGTGCAGTAAATTGGAAGTGCAGGGAGACAAATGGTTTAAGCTTTACTAACATTCTAGGTTTATACATTTTTTTAATTTTTTTTTAAAGCTTGTTTAATTAATGAACTACTAGACCTCAGTAAATGTTTCAGAAGCCTATGCATATTTTTCCTTTGTTTTATTAACTTATCTTGTTTAAAAAGGAGTAAGAATGAAAATATAGCACTGTCTCAAAAAGCCCCAAAATATGAAAAGTCAGGCCCTAACTGTGCTATTTGTACTACTGATTTATTATATTCTCATAGTCATAGTTACAACACTGTTCAATAAGTTCAATAATGATTTATCATTTTCATGGCTTCTTTGCCAATAAAGCTGAAAAATTAGTTTTCATTGCTATTTTAGGGATGATAAAGTGTCTTACGTTCATACAGGTGGATCAGAGTCCTACATTAGAACTAATGTTGTTAGACCATGATTCACTAATGGAGAAGATGAGCAACTGGAATTTCCAAATTTTTGACCTTGTACAAGAACTGGGAGACCAGTCTGGAAGGATCCTTAGCCAGGTTTGTTGTCTTTTATTATATATGGGAGGGTGTACAAAGCTTGTCAGGCTTTCATATTTTATTTAAACTGTGAAGAAGTTTTGCAGTCAACATATATATGAATGCTAACTTGAAAAGTATAAATGTAATTTCTCATGTGCACCATCTCATTGCAAACCATAAAAAGTGATTGATCTCTAGACAACTTGCTCTGAATTTTCTGAATTTTATTCTCAATGTAAAAAATAGGTTAGATTCACACTTACTAGGTTTTCTAGTAATATGCCATTTCCTATGAAAAAAACTTCTCCTGCTTTCAGGATTACTACCTTGTTTGTCAACCATTTCTTTTTCCTTTATTTCAGTAAAATATTTCTGCCAGCGCTACACCTGTGGGGGAAGAGAAGTGATCTTTTAGGCAGTCTTTTGCCTCTTGATCCTACAAACAATGGGATTTTTTTCCCATGTTGCTTTCTGCATGCAGTATCCCTTTTCATCTCTTTCTGACTTACTACTAAGCTCTTTTCATGCAGTTTCATGTTGTGCTGAAGCCAATATACTGGCAGGTGCAAAAGTATGATCCTGTTTGTTCTTCCCCAGCCTCTTCCATTCATCAGTGTCATCTGGAAGCTTCTGTCTCTTTACAGTGGATTTAGCAATCATGGAGCTATAGCGTGGGCTAGATTTGCTTCTGACCTGACCACAAAATATTTTTATTGCCAGTATCTTAGTTTTCTTCCCTGGAGTAGAATGCATGTTACTCTTGTTCAAGGGTAGTGTAGGGA
>NW_009909600.1:76476-77185 GCF_000696875.1 Nestor notabilis
CAGGAGGGAAGGAAACAGTTTAGAAGCACTCAGGTGCAGTTGGAACCATAGGCCTGCACCTAAACTGAAGAAAAGAAAAAATAATTGGGATAATACAGTTTTTAACATTAGACACTGTTTCTTTCTTTCATAATATACAATATTCTGGGTGTTGGTTTAAATCTTCAATTAACCTTGTTCGCTCAAATGCTTTCAGGTCTTTTGCCATGTCGATTGGTGACAACTGTTAATGTGCAGACTAGAATGCCACAGTCCAATTCTGAGTGGTGTTTTTACTGTAGTATACTAGTACTCTGTGATGCACATTAACTTGCATTTAATTTGTGTGCAATCTAGGGGATACTTCAAACCTGTAAATACTTCAGTGTGCACGTTTCTACTTAATTCTACCAGTATTTCTGTATCACTTCTTCCTGATACTGTATGTATGTATACCACTTGTCTTCCTCCTCCTGTCCCAGTCCTTTTGTCCATTGTGCTGTGTAAGCACCTGATACATACATATTTTCCTATCATCAGTTGTAAGGTTCTCAGATTGGGTACGTGTAAGGGGAATGGTTGGGACCGCTGGAAGGAGGGATGTCCCCTCATTTGCTCTCCTGTTCCTTTGGGCGCACCCCACACTTCAGAACTTAGTCTTTCTCTTAAGTGGCTGGGAAGGAAGGGACAAAAATCAGTAGCAGTGACTTGTTTTGAAAAGCTTTTTTAG
>NW_009909600.1:77216-103158 GCF_000696875.1 Nestor notabilis
GGTCTTTCCAGTCACTAAGTTCTACTTCTAAACCATGTACACACGGTTGCAGAGTATATACATGTGTGGGTGTTCCGAGTACCTTTCTGAAGTATTTTTTCATTTACCAGCTAGCTTTGTTAAAAATACCCAAGATAAGTCATAATGAACAAAAGAAATAAGATTTCTTTGCCAGAGTCTCAAAAATATATACGATGGTTTTGACTTTTGTTTTGGTTTTTTCCTTTTTTTGGGGGGGGGGGGGGGGGGGGGGGGGGGGGGGCAAAGAATATAGAAGCGTCACGAAGCTGCAGGAAGTTTACTGTGGAGTGGTGGTGTTTGCTTTGTTGTTTGGGGTTTTTTTGTCTCTGCTACTGTATTTAAGTAATTTGAATTTTTTAGTAAGTAAGAATATAAATTTCTCTTTCAGGTCACTAATGGAATAAAGCATGAGCTCTTTAACATTATGCAAATTTTGGAGAATTTTATTAAAAATAATCAGCTGTGCATAGAATTTGTCAGTAAAGAAATAAAAACTTTTATGATTCTGTATTTGAGAGGGTGATAAAAAATCTTTAAACATATCTCTTTAATAATAGCTTTCAAATATTCTTTAATGGAATGTCAGTAATTTCCAACTCTATTAGCAAGCAAAATTTTAAATACAGAAACGTTTTTAAAGTTGAAAAAGCAAACTATGCTTAGGTATGTCATTCAAACTAAAATTCACTTTAATGTATTTTTAGGTAACTTACACCTTATTTCGGGACACTGGTTTGTTTGAAATTTTCAAAATCCCAACACAAGAATTCATGAATTACTTCCGTGCACTAGAAAATGGCTACCGAGATATTCCCTGTAAGTACTATCCGATTACGTACATTTTTCTTTCATATTAATGTCTCCTTTCGTGTGTGTATTATTTTGATGTTTAGATAGACAATATCTGAACTTACTATATTTTTAATTAATTTTTCAGAATTTAGAACTGCTAAGTGAATTGCAGCAAAAAAAATTGGTGGACTCAAAACCTGAATTTGTTAATATATATAGGTTGAATTTGAATGAGTAGTTGAATAAAACTTACTGAACTCAATGGGTGAACAGTTGCTGATTTAATAGAAATCTGGTTTAGGCCCGTAAGAGAATAATAAGAAAACAGAGAATTTTGACAGTAATTATTCATCATGGTGTTTAGGGCAGACAAATTTATTGAGAAACAAAACAAAAAAACACCCTCCACCTTCCTCCGTCCCTCCAGCCCCCATGTCACAGATGTTTATACCAGGTGCTTGTAGGTATTAGATTAGAAGCAGTGCTAGTGGCTCAATGTCACTGATTTAAAAGGCTGCTTAATTCCTTCCTGACTCTCAGGAAGGATGTGAAGTATGCTTGGAGGATGTTTGATGTTTATCTATCGAGCTTGTTTCTTAAACATTTGCTGATACAGCCTCTAGTAACAATTTAAATTCAATTTTTCCTTTATGTTTAATCAAAATCTCCCATATAGTAAATTTGGTACGTTACAGGTTGATTTGTTTTGTTGGGGTTTTTTTGTGTGGGGTTGTTTGTTTTAGTTTTTTGTGGGGTTTTTTTTGTTTGTTTGTTTTTAATTTTTTATTTTTTAATTTATTTTTCCTTTTTTTTCCCTTCTCTTTTTGATCCTCTTGATTATACTTCAGATAATATTTTTGATAATATGTTGATAATTTTCAGATCACAATCGCATACATGCAACAGATGTTCTTCATGCAGTATGGTATCTGACAACACGGCCTATTCCTGGATTCCAGCAAATTCCTAATGAGCATATAATGGAAAGTGATATGGGTATGTATTCACATAGGTTTGGGGTTCTTTTTCTTTTGCTATGAGAATGTTTTAATGAAACCACAGCAGGTAAAACAAATTACTCTGGAAGAAAATATCTCATTATTCTTAGAACTCAAATATTTCTTTGTACTTCAAGGCAATAGAAATATCACAGTGTTAGTATGCACCATTCAGAAATACCATGCAGTAGATTTTTAGAAAAATTACTAGATGAGTAATGTTGAGTTTGTTAGATAAGAATACAGGGTCACTTAATAAATTTTCTGTGCTGAATGAAACTCCTGTATACTGCTACAGTCAGCGTTTTTTTGATATTTGAAATACATTAGACTAATATTTCTTAACTGGAAAATTAAATAGACCAAATTAAAAATACCAAAGTCAAAGTATATAACTTAATTTAAGTTCTCCTTAATGGTTTTAGTGTAAAAATGAGTCTTTTGGAATCCCGTGTTAGATATCACATGCAGATGGTGAAGTGACTACCCTAACAATAACATGCCTCAAAGAGAAATAAAGACTTCAAATTCAAATTTTTGTATGACATTGGTTCTAATGAAGCTTGCTTTTCTGTTGTCTGTGACTTCATGGAATTAATTTTTAAGCTTAGATTTGTATTTTTTACTAAAATGTATACTGTAAGTAAAAAATAATGATTCTAAATATACACTTTTATATTAAAATCTATGTATTTAATGAAAATAATGTGGAGAAACCAAGCATTCTCTAAGAACTCTGTTTTATATGTGCAGTAAAAAAAGACAAGATGGGGCTGTAATTTCAAGAAGTAATTTGTGAACTGTATAGAACGTCACACACTATATGTTATTTTTTCCTTACTAAGTAGCCCCTCCTGCTGTCACCTTTCTCTTTTTTTCTATGTTTGTCAATACCCACTGGTTGTACCCTATTGTATTTTTGAGTGTTAAAAGGGTTGGGACTGAAGACTTGACTGGAGGAAAGAAAAATGAGAAAAATATTTTTGTTTCCTTTTACAAAAAAAAAGTACATTAAAATAATAAGTATATATTCTTGTTGCTTTGGAATTCTTCCAGTATCCGTGTTACTAGGATTTTTAATCCTCGCTTATTCTATTAAGGCAAAAGGGCCTCCTTTTATTATGCAGTGATGAAATAAGTACTATTGCTTTTTCTTTCTTTTTTTTATTTTTTTTAAGTAGTGCTTTTGTCTGGGGGAAGAGGAGAATAAAACTGTGAATCTCCTTATCGTGCAAATATTTCTAACTTAAGGGGTTTTACTTCCTTTTGCAGTAGTTTCCACTGTCCCCCGAGCTTTTCCTATTGGTCTGCAGTTCTAGAAATGAGCTAATTATAGAAATACTCCAGGAGGTGCTGATTGATCCTTTATTTGCCTTACTGAGATTGGAGAGAAATTGTAGAATTCTCTTTTAGTGCTGTCATTTTTAAGAAGGTAATGAGATTCCAGTTCTGCATAACAGCAGGAGGTGTTTAGTAGCATGACAGTAAGGGGAAAGTAAAAAAATGAGAGACCTTAACAGTAATGTGGAACCATTTGTACCCATGTGGATTTTCCAAGATCTGTAATTTGGACTCTGACATGTACATTTTTCTTAGGTTTTCTCCTCTTTATTTCCTCCCATCGAACAAATACCTACAAGTGCATTTTAATAATTAAAAGCTTAGATTATTATGTTTACTTTCTAACCTAAATGACAGCTCTACTGCAGTCAAGAGGTACAGGCTAGATGGCAGTGTCCCTTGTTCCACTAGATTACCTTCTGTGCTTGCTGAAATTTTCCTCTGAACCAGCCATGTGCAGTATGGAGTGAACTGTAGCTGCAGAGAGAGTGACTTCCTCTGGTTTATGTCTTCTAAGGCACCATAGAGTTTCAAGGACCAAAGCAAATTTTTTCTTCCTTCCTCTCCTCTTCTGATGAGGGCAGGAAGTGTGGATTTGTGCCTCACGCATATTGCCAGAATTGTAAAGCCTATTTCTTTTCTAAAAGTGCCTGGCAAGAGTGACCTCTGACTGTGGTGTATTAGAAATACTTCTTTTTCCTGATTATGACTGTTCAAAGCTCTTCTGAAAGTCTCCTTTATTTGTGTGAATGATAGTTATCCCTCAGCACTGTAGTGGGAAATCTTGTCTAAAAAAATGATCCCAAGGAAATGAACTGGGTTTTAGAACAGCAACATTCCACTTTCCGGTTTTGGATCACTTCTTACAGGCTCTACAATGTCCTGTAGAATTTTGCCCTCCTTGTCTAATGTCATGAAATAGCTGAAGGTTTTTATGCATTTGTAAGGCTGCCCTCCCTCCCCTTTTTCACAGCCTATGTGGCCATGGCGAATTTCTGACTTACTGGCATTTCAGCTTTTCTTCAAAATTGGTAGTTTATCTATAAAAAACAGTGCGACTTTTCTTCCTTAAGCACAAGTTTTTCTTTGCCAATTATTCAGCTCCACAGTTACAAGGATACCTATATTAAGATTATGCTCAGGACAGTTATCTGGCTGAGTCATTTAAAATGTTATAAAAATATGAATGAAATAATGTTAAAAAAAACCCAACTTTATTTTTGTACTTTAAATTTTCATAGATGAAGCCAGTGGTATTTCTCCTGTTCAAGTCAGCTACATTTCTTCAAGAAGTTGTTTTATTGCTGATGATAGTTATGGTTGTCTGGCATCAAATATTCCTGCTTTGGAATTGATGGCTTTGTATGTAGCAGCTGCCATGCATGATTATGATCATCCTGGTCGTACAAATGCTTTTCTAGTAGCTACAAATGCACCTCAGGTAAGAAATCCTTTAACTGGAAAGTTATTTGTCTTTATCTGGAATCAGAATAATGACAATTTCTCTTTTATATCCATACTATAGCCTGTTCAGGATCATTTGCCCAACTTAAGAAAAATTACATAAATCAATGAAGGTTAGAGTAAAAGTTTATTTCATAGAAAGCTGGCCCTAGGCCTGTCTAAGCAGCTAACTCATTAATAGCTTACATTTTGGGAGCTGTTTGAAATCGTAATGGTGTCTCCAATTAAAAAAACAAAAGGTGGGGCAGGGAAGAATTGGAAGGAAGGAAAAGCTCTGAAGAAAAGATGCCTAAACCACATGGTGAGATATTCTTATCTAAAGAGTGGAATATTACCTGGGAAGAATATTTATGATGGCTGTTTGGATCTCTTAATAAATTAGAGACAAGAAACTTAATAACAGCAGCAACAGCAGCAACAACAACACAATAGTAAACCAGAAACCAGTACAGCTTGCCAGGAGATGGAGACTTTAAAAGTGAACTTTCCAGTCAGTTTTCAACAATTCCTTATTGCAAAAAAAACCCGTTTAGGATGCAGGCAGTTACGTATTTCTGCTGAAAACAGTACGCAAGGAAGAATAAAACCAAACAGCACAGGCATTCATCTCTGACTTTCAGAAATACATTCAGTTTGTTAATGATGTCTTCCTTTCTGCAAAACATAAAGATTATTTTTGCCATTTTCCAAATAAGTTTTTCAGGTCCTATGTGATCTATATTAAATTAATTATTTTCTAGGATGTTTTGTATAAACATGGGAGTTGTGAGTAAAACCTACTGTTTTAATATTTTAGTTAACTCGCAGTTAAAATGTATTCATCAGCATTAAATGTAGTGCATTGAAAACTAGTGATTCTTCACACCATTTCATATTAACCACAGTTCTTATATGCTTTGCAGTTCATGTGCTTTGTTTTGTTTTGTTTTTTAACAATACCGGAATTAAGAAGAATTAAAAGCATATACTTAGATCTGAGGTTTAGGTTTGGTTTGGGGGTTTTTTATAACTGTCAATGTGTGTGCTCCTCTAATCCTGCCAAGAGTGCAAGGTCTACATTTTAAGTGGTTTGTTTGTGTGTCTGCAGTATGAATGTAGATGTCACTAGGATATCGTTAAGGACTTCTCAGGAAAGAAAAAACTTTGCTAATTGTTTAGTTTCATTGTTCTTTTTTATCCTCATCTGCCATTTTTCTTTCGCCTTAACTCTCAAAACTAGAAGGCAAAACATCATTGCCAATACTTGGGGGTTTTTTGGTTTTTTTTTTTTTTTTTAATAAAGACTAATTTCTGACTAGTCCTTAAGCTTCAGAATATTTATTATAATTTTAAATCTTTAGTCTGTCATTTATGACTCTTTTGGGTTGTTGGTTTTTTTTTTCCCCCAGGCTGTTCTCTACAATGACAGATCAGTCTTAGAAAATCACCATGCTGCTTCTGCCTGGAATCTTTTCTTATCACGACCAGAATACAACTTTTTATCAAATCTTGATCACGTAGAATTCAAGCGCTTTCGTTTCTTAGTGATAGAAGCAATCCTTGCCACAGATCTCAAGAAGCATTTTGATTTCCTTGCAGAATTTAATGCCAAGGTTCGTTACATTTTAGCATCTGCTCTGAGCTGGTTATGATATACTGATTTTAGTGTTACTACTCAGTAGTTATTAATACTAATGACTTGCATTTAAAGTTTTATATAATTTAAATTTAAGTTACTAAAAAAATGCAAATGAAATATTTCCTTTGTACAAACCAATTGTAGTTTGTTTTATAGATGGCTTAATAAGCCTAGAAGATGTGACAGAGGGACCCCTAAGAGACATTGATCATATCTCTCATTTCTGTCTTCTGAGAGATAGTAAATTAGTTTGGGTTTTTATGGGGTTTTTTTATGGGGGCTTTTTGGGTGGGTTTTTTCAGTGGTTGTTCTTGTGTTTTGGTTTGGTTTTTTTACTGTGTAAGATAAAAAATTATATAGAAAAAATAATGCAAGTGTCTGTTTTTTTAACGTAATTTTAAAAATGTATTTTCTCAATCCAGGTCAATGATATCAACAGTCATGGTATAGAATGGAGCAATGAAAATGATCGCCTACTGGCCTGTCAAATATGCATCAAACTAGCAGATATTAATGGCCCAGCAAAAGACAGAGAGCTGCATCTGAAATGGACAGAAGGCATTGTTAATGAATTTTATGAACAGGTGGGTATGGAAAGTGCAATTTACTCTTTTTTTAACGACAGACAGATGATCAGTTCTTTGCACTACCTAATATACAACTAAATCAAACATTATTCCTTGTGTTAAATCTTCAGGTAAGGTATTTCCATCTTCTCTTTCTGAATACTGAAAACTTATTTTTATAGGTAGTGTATGAACATGACCTTTTACTTGCTACCAATTGCATTGCACAGAGCAAACAAGCTCTGTGCCAATGTTGTCCATTTTTCAGATGTCAGTTTATTTTCTTTTGGTGTTTTTTTTTGTAGGATGATGTTGATAAACCAAAATAACTTCTTCTACAATGGGAAGTTAAGTTCACTGGTATGTTTCCAGGTGAAACGATATGTATTGTATCCCCAGGACTGGAAATGTATAGTCACCTAACTCTTAGTGCAAAGACAGAAGATATTTCAAAACTTTAAAAGTTAAATATTAAGAATGCACATTAGTAACTAAAAGTATTAAAATGTAAACAAGAACTTTACAGTGGAACTTTGGTAAATAATTCTATCAAGATTAACTGGGAAAAAGTCTGAAAATTCACTGCCTATTTTTACATTTACAACTTCTGTAAGCCCCCCTAAGTATATTTTACATTTCTACTCTGCCATTTTTCTGTAGTCAACTTTCTGAGGAGTTAACTATTCATGAGGCAACAAGCAAGGTTTGAAAAATATTTTTTTCAAACCAGGAAGATAAAAGTGAACAACAAGATCACTTGGGAGATTTAAGCAATAGCAATAATAATCAGAAGTGCTTACGCTTACTGTAAGACTGTAGTATTCTAAGTTGCTCCTTTAAGCAAAACCTTTTTGTGTAACTGTCAGGTCCACAAAAGTGCTGAGGTAAGGGATTGTTAACTCAGAGCTGTGTATGAGCAACTATTCAATATTTTCTCCAATTTATAAAATGGGAAAAAACCCTAAACCAAACCATTTACTGTAGATGTTTATAGTTCATTTCATTCTTCTATGACTCTTTGAGGAAGTCATTTACTACAATGCCTTACTCTAGCTGATTGCTTTCCTTTTTTTCTCTGTTCATTAGCTCAGCAATTGAAAATCTCTGCCTACCTTGAAGCTGTCCTGTAAAGGCAGAGGACTGGCAGCTCCAGTAGAACTAGGTCTCCATCTATGCAGAAGAGTATCTCACAGCAAAGCTGAAGGGAGAGTTGCGGGCTATGCAAGTTTGAGCCATAGCGTGACTTGTTTTCATTCACTTAGTCTTACTGCCTGTAGTAAAAAGATACAATCCACATGATGGCTACTTGGTTCCTTAAAAGTAATCTTTCAAATAAACATTTAAAGCTAATTTTGTGAGAAGTTCTGATAATTTTTTTCACTTCCTTTTCAGGGTGATGAAGAAGCAAGTCTTGGATTACCTATAAGCCCTTTCATGGATCGTTCTTCTCCACAGCTTGCAAAACTGCAAGAATCTTTCATCACTCACATAGTTGGCCCCCTTTGTAATTCCTATAATGCAGCTGGTTTGCTTCCAGGCCAATGGGTTGATGAAGAGGAGGACGCAGAAAGTACTGAAGATGATGATGGAGCACAGTTGGAGAGTGATGATGAAGATATGGAACATGATCTTATTTTCAGTAAGTTTCTGTACTTCAGTTGATGCCTATGGTTGTCATTTAATAGATTCAAACATAGCAAAGATGCTTGAAGTTGTATAGATTTTTAATAAAATTTTTAATAATTTTTTTAATAACATTTTGTTAATTCCAGGAGACATGAAATTTGAAACAAACTCATTGTTATCCTTTGCCATGTCACTATTTAAATATTCTGAATAAGCATCTGTGTGTTAAAATGTGCCATTGGTTTTGTATGTGTAAAATACAATTACTTTGAATCTCAGTCAACTATGCTTATAATTTTACAGAAGCTCAAAGAAAAAAAGGTAGACGAATATTTTGCCAGCTAACACACCATCTCAGTGAAAATCACAAAATATGGAAGAAAATGATTGAAGAGGAAGAAAAAAATAAAGCTGAAGGCGCTAAACTGCTGACTGAGATCTCACCTTTACCTCAAGCAGATGAAATTCAGGTTATTGAGGAAGCTGATGAAGATGATGAGCGACAACTAGAAGACAAGACATGCTAAGAAATCTTCAGTGGTGACCAGTATGATGATAGCTTATTTTTTTTTCCACTGTGCTGACTTTAGCCTGACACAGTTCACATAAAATTTGAAAGGCCTTAATACTGTGAGAGGATTCTTTCTACTCTAGTGGAATCCCACTCCTATGCACTTTCGCCACACAGAATATGAAACTTTATTCAAAGATTGAGTATTGTGTACCCTGATGCAAAGTTCTTTATGCCTTAGTTGGTATAAAATATCCTGATATAATGCTGCCTTGCTGAATATGGAACTCATTTTCCTTGAGGTACCTGCAATTTTTAAAAGCATTCAGTGACTTCAATTACCAAAGTGGCAAGAACTTTTTGCTAACAAGGAAATGTAGGATGAATCCTAATATTATCTTGAGTTGTTTATTTCATGTTGTTTTTGAACATGAATGAGAAAAAGTCTGTGCCTATAAGAAAACTATGTTATTGTTGCAGTGCAAGCCTGTTGTGGGGTGTCTACTTAGTGCAGTAGAGTGCTTAATGTAGTCACCTCGGAGCACCTGTTCAAGGACTGTGACATAAATGCTGAGTTCTGATATTTGTGGTTTAAAAAAGAAAAAAAAAAACCCAGGTGCATCTATTTCTGATGCTTTTTATTATTGTGCATAACCTGATGTTTTATTTTTGCAGAAAATATTAAGGTTTGCAGTGGGTGTTCATGGTAATTCATCAAATACAAGGCCATTATCATCTGTTGCCTTGCTGTTTTGTGGTAGAACATTAAAAACCTTTTCAGCTACTTAAATTATTAAGGAATCTTATTCTTTAAGTCTAATGCTATATTTCCTGCCCTTACTCAGGTTCCTGTTTAAAAACAAGTCAACCACATCACAGATTTTTACCTTACACCAATTTCCAGTATTAAATTTTAAGGAAATAAGATCGTATTTCATTTATTCTTTGTATGTAAAACTTTAGGAGAACTAAAGTTAAAAAAAAAAAAAAGGAAAAAAAAAGATAAACTACTGTTTCAAAATGGCTAGTGTATTTTCATGTGCCCTGCATCTTTTCTCCTATCACAGACACAGCTTACATTGCCTTCAAGTTTGGCGTACATCCTGAAATAGATAGACGGAAAGCAGATGGCGAAAACTTCGTGTAAAGCCTGATAGTAAGATAAGCATCACTGTATTATATTACATTTTAGATTGTTGAGTTTTCAAACAAACCTTAGACATTCCACGCTTGTATTTTTAGGAACACTACCATTGTAGGTCTAAATAATAATAAGAAAAAAGGGCATAAATTTGGCTACAAGTATGCAAGCAAGTCACAACTAAAACTAGTTTTAAAAGTGCACCTTTTAGTACTAAACATTTATATGCTGTGCAGTTGAATTGAATAGAAACAAATGCACATGTGTGTAAGCTCCTAAACTTAGCATATTTGTGTTTACATTTACATCAGTTGACTTGAAAAAAAGGTAACATTCCTAAGAAAACCTTGTGTAAATTGTATTGCACTATGTTACACAAACAAATTTTTATTCTGCTCTTTAATTGGCCAGTTGAAATAACTGAAAGGAATTCTTTTTTTTATTATTATTCTTTTCCACTAATAAGCTTTTTGTTCATCCATTTAGAAGACCACTGAGACGTGCTTTTGCTATTTTATATATTCGGTGCCAAATCCCCCTTTGCTGCCATTATTACTATCACTGCATTTTATGTAACATAAGCAGTGTTAAAAACCAGGTATTTCTGTCATTAATAAAATGTTGCACTACTGAAGCTGGCACTTACTGATCATTCACTTGTATTTTACATATCTTGTTCATATGCTTTCCTAACAGATAATTTGAAGTCTACAGAAATTATGCTTGTTTCAGTTTTGTCAGCATTTTGTGTTTAGCTTTTGTGTTTGTATATAAAAAAAATCACTTTGTTACTGTTTAGTTTCATTTTGCTTTAACTGAAAAAAGATGCAAATGAGCTTGTCTGAAGTTACTGCTATGTAATTTTACATGACAGTTTTCCATTTAGTTTCATTTTAAAAATGAATATTTAAAACTAATACAAAGAATAAAATAAGAAGGTAAAAATAACATTTTATCTATTACTAAAGCATTGGCAGCATTTATATCTGGTGACAACTTTGCCAGCAACTTTTTTATCTCAGGTTTTCCTTAAACTCTTTAGAAATACTGAAGCAATTTTAAAATTCAGAAACAAGTAGCAAAGCCCATTGTTTTAATAAACTATAATGCTCACATGTATTTCCAGTTAGATGTTTTCAAGTTACAATAGCTTGCTTCAAAGATATGTTTAATTATTAATGTATTCAAAATCCACCTTAAAATGTCTGTTATTTCTGTATACATAATATGCGACTAATTGGTACTCTAGGAGCAAAGGGGAAAGAATATACAAACGTCATCAAAGGTTGGTTCAGGGCATGTTTGCAGAAGTGGACGTAACTGTAACTGAAGGTGTCTTTATATTTCAGAAATGATAATGGAAGGCCATTTCAGTGTTGATTGAGCTGTTGTCAACAATAATACATCTCCATATAAGGCATATCACTTATTCTGGTAACAACCCACTGAGATATTACCACCAATCTACATCCGTGATCACACTTCAATTCACAGTTACCAGGGGATGCTAAGGAGCACAGAAAAGTAGGCAAAAGAACACACATAAAATACGTTCTAAAGCAATACTCACTTTTTTGGGGGTTCCTTTGTTTTTTCGGTTTTTTCTTTGTGTGAAGAAGTAGGCCGAATTACTCTACACTGAAGTTTATGCTGCTACAGTAGATACACCTTTTATGGATAATATTCTCAGGTTTAAGTAAAGTCTTCAGCCCCTTTCCTATCAAAAATCTTCCATCTCCTCATTCTCATTGCCTTTTACAATGTATGTTGGATTACTTGCTTCTATGCATAGAGTGGATACAGAACTTCACTACAAAGTTTTCTGTAAGCACCAAATTCCTTCCATGCCTCTGGAGATCTGGATGTTATAGTGGTGTTGAACCAGTCAAAACTAACTACATGGATCCTCTTCCCATGAATTCTTCCTCTGACAAACTTGATTGGTAAGTCTAAGATTCAGACTGAAAGTACTGGTGTAATGTTGCTCATGGTAAGTCCAAATTAACGAAGTTTTGCAAGACCTGATTTGCTCTGTGTATAGAACCATTTTTGCTCTTGAATTCAATTTTAACCACAACCAGTGGCAGTTCAATCAACAAAAGGAGTTACCAGAATTCAAGAAGTCACTTTTAACATTGTTGCTTCCTTCTGGGCAGGCATAGTTGAGGCTGGGCTTCTAGTTCCTCTAAAAGTATACACAGAATTTGAGGTAATCCAATGTGTGGCACTAACAGTGTGCAGTACTTTCGCTTTTGTCCAATAAACATTTGAGAAGGTGTGGGAGGTGCAGAACTGGAAGTGTCTCATACACTGATGAGTGTGAGATCAGGAACCCCAGCCTGAGAGACACACTTTGGAGTAAAAAGATGGAGTTGGTTTAGTGATGAGAATTAGAAAGGAGATGTAAGGATGGCATACACACACACATGGTTCTTCTTCAGAAGAGAAACACTGTTTATTGTTTCAAGCCAGTTCATTGTCTTCGATAGAATGTGGAAACAGGATATCTTTGCTAAGGATATTTGGATTATTAAAAATTAAAATAGAAGTGAAAATTAAATTATACTACTAATAACAACATAAATTTTCTTAAACTTGTAATGCAAGTTTAAGAACATTTATTTTAATGTGGCCAATAAAGATTAGATGAGGGAAAATAAATATATGAAGTTGGTAAAACAAAGTACAAAAATTATGATTAAAGCAGTGGTTTTGGGGGTTTTTTTTCCTTCAGCTTTCTTCAGTATTGTGTTTCTGGACTACGTGCTGCTTCATGTCTGTGTTAAGGCAATGAGCTTATGAATTGCTTTCATTTGTGCAAAGAATTTTCAATATCTTTCGAAGTAAGCCTTGAACTTGCTGTAAGAATCATACTGCAGATTCTGATTTCATTTACCATTTATTCATTCATCAGATATTGCCCTATGTGATTTCATTTAATAGGGCCATAAGTAATTAGTACTTTTGTCCTCTGCTAACTGAGAAAGAATAAGGTCATATTTCAGAGGAAAGAGAAAATTATGCTTATGGATTAAGCTGCTATAGAATAAACATCCAATGCACTTGAGTTTCTAGTTGGCAGTGACCCTCCTGGCATAGTGTATATCCTCCACATCCTATTGAATCTGCGTAATAGATACAGAGCTCTTCTGTCTCAGTGGTTTTGCTGTCCGTTCGTTAATCACATTTCTCTAAGACATTTCTGGCTTAGACTGGAAAGAATACTTCTGGTTACCTGCAATACTCAACATTTAAAAAAAAACCCAAACAAACCACAAAACTAGCTATAGTTTTTTTTGTTAATAACACCTTTAAGCTACAGAAAGTTACTCCCATAAAAGAGAAACTGTTTTCCCTTGGTACTGAGATTGAAACACCTGTCCAGAAATTGGCTGACATTAAATGCTATTGTTATGCTACAGTCAGGATACTGAATCATAGATGCTTAATATATTTAAGGGATTGACAATTGCTTGGTTCTATCTGATACTACAGACACCCTTTAGAAAGGGCACAACACAGTCGGAAACATTTGACCGGAAGGATTCTTTTGGAATCTGTACCCTGTGAGTCATCTTTTGGTTTCTGTGCTTCAAGAGATCACAGGTGATAGCATCTGGTGTATATGATACTCTACTGTGCAGGTTGTATTACCTGGCAGAATGTTACCATCTGTGAAATCGAAGTTAAGAGAGTAAAAATCTTATACTGAGAAGAAACCTTCTGCCTTGTGGTTTATCCGTGAGGTTTTAGAAAAATAGGAGTGCGATAACATTAAACCAGTAGAGCCTTTAAATAACAGTGAGAGAGTGTAGTGTTTCGTATTATTCCTACCATTAACCTTGTGATTTGTCCATGTTCTAAATATCTTGCCAAAAAAACAGGTGATGAGTCACTTCTGACGCATCTCTCCGAATCAGCAGAACCCTTTGCACCTACCATGAGATCAAAGTATTTTCATTTTTCTTGCATAAAAAATAAAGACAAATGCTTAGCTTAAAATGTAAGTTTTATACCAAAAATCCAAATGGTAAGCTTGACATTACTTATTGCATGTACAGACTTTGTCACCTATGCCAGTTAGATGTGCAAACTTGCTCCTATATGTGGTCATTCAAATAGACTTAGTGTACCCCTCTTTTTTTATCATGACATTTATCCTACTAGAATTTATTAATCTCTAAGGTATTGCCAATTTATCTGACTCATATATTAACTAAGCTTTCTCTCAAGTGAATGAAGAAGCCCTCCTATTTATCTTTGAGAATGGGTTTGTGATAATTTTGTTCTATTCATCAGAAATAAGGCATTATCAAAATAATGTTTTTAATTTCAGATGTCAAACTCCAAGAAAAGTATCTGTCCATTAGACAGGTTGTAGAAATCCAGTACAGACTTGTAAGACTGACCAGAATTATGGAAGACATGGCCTAAAGAGAGGAAGAAAGGTTAAATTAATTCCAGAGATTTTTCCAAGTCTAGAGCAAATGAGACTTGAGTGAGATACTCTGAGGTTTTAAATAATAAGGCTGCTTCGAAGAGCAAAGTAATCAGAATAATACTTTCAGTGTTCATAGTGTTTAGGACAAGAAGTAACAGCTTTAGATTGCAAGAAGTAAGATTCAGGCCCAACACAGCAAATTGTTTAAGGGTTGAGAGGGCTGTGACTCGCTGAAATATACTGCCTTGGAGGATTAGGGAAGTCTTTGAAAATAAAACACAGTCTGAAAAAAAACATATTCCTGGGTCAGATGAGTGAGCTATGTAACTTGCTGAGATCCCTTCTGGACCCATTTTTTAAATACTAGGACTCATTTTACTGAGGGTATAAGAGTGGCCATAGGGTGTACAGTGTGGACCCTGTTGTCTAAAGCCTAACAGTGGGACTAATGTGGGGTTAAGCAGTTAAGGTGGTTTTTTTTTTAGGCTTCTGGTAAGTCATAGTTTCTGCAAATTAAAATATTTATTTTATAATTTTTAATACAAGCATAGAAAAGGAAGACATCACTTAGAAACGGCAAGGGAATAAATAGTAAGTTTATTCTGTTTTCTGGTATATTACTATAGGCTGGTATATATCACATGTAAAATTCTAGGCAAGCAGCCATCTGCTGCGGTAACAGTAAACTATTGGATTAGATTGCATATTCCTGATATGCTCCATTATTTTAATGGATTTAATCTATTTGGAATGTTACATATTCAGAAGAATGTAACAAATGTAATGTCTCCTGAAGTCTGGCAGTCTTCCTAAGAAATTACCACTTTGAGTATGGGTTCTGCCTAATTCTGGTGACATCCACATCTAGATAGCTGACAGCCTTCAAAAATATCTAAAAGGATAATCTAGAAATGGAAGAAGCTGCTGCTCCTCAAATTGTATTGTTTGAAAGGACAGAATAAGGAGTAGTATTTCCAGAACGGAAGTTTAATTTGATCTTGATTATACAAAGCATTTGAATTATGAGGCCAAATAAAAATAAGCCAACAACCGCCGTGGACATCTAGCTATGAAAATGTATGTCTGTACCTTCACAGACCAGTACTGGGAGTTTATCTTTCAGACTCGTATTGAATAGTCATATTGAATAGTACTTGGTTGTGTTATCTTGCATTTTCATCAGTCCATCAAATAGATAAATTCTGATCTTGCATCTTCACCTTTATGACTCCCCCATTTATCCGTAATCCTTATATTTTCCCATTCAGTGCATTGTTGCAAATTTTATGCAGTCTTATTTTGACTCCTTTTGCAAAGTGATTTGGCTCTTTTGTGTTCTCTCAGAACTTGCTGCTTTTCAGGCGAATGTGCCATCTTTATGACAGCATAATCTGCCTCATCTGCTTGCTAGTTCTTGTACAAACCATTAAGCTCAATTCAGGCTAAAAAAATGCAGATTAATATTTTATTTTCAGTATTTGAACAGACTGAATCCGAGTTAGGTTCAGAGTCCAATTATATAGCAGAACAACATATTAAATCAAGAAAAGACCTACTAGCTATGTGAGCTTTGGTTGATTTAACACTTGAATAGCTAGCGGAGATTTGGAGTTCAGAGGGAACAGTAAATTTTATAAGATGATGATTAGGACAGGAAGGTAAATTTATGTAGTCTACTACTCATTCTGAAGACAGTGCAAATTAGAACTAGAGCACAGAAGAAAGGTCTCATAACTGATTTTAAAATTTCTGCAACAATCCAGGAATAACTGTCTTCACTGCTGGTTATATACCAGTTCTTCATCTAGATCCTTTCAAAGTATTCACTTAGTTCATAGTTTAAAGATATTTCACCTTGATTTCTATTTATATTCTTGTCTACTTACTGAAGAAATTTTTTCTCAACTTTTTGTTCCCTGTTTAGATAGATGTAGACTGTAACCAAGTCAACTGTGTTCAGTAAACCAAAAGAATGAATTATAGAATCATAGAATGGTTAGGGTTGGAAAGGACCAACACCCTACCATGGGCAGGGGCGCTTCACACTAAACCATGTCACCCAAGGCTCTGTCCAACCTGGCCTTGAACACTGACAGGGATGGAGCATTTATCACTTTGTGCAGCCTGTTTCAGTGCCTCACCACCCTCACTGTAAAGAACTTCTTCCTTGTATCTCACCTGAACTTCCCATGTGTAATAATTCTATCTCTGTCTTCTATCTCTGTCTTGTCCTATCACTACAATCCCTGATGAAGAGTCCCTCCCCAGCATTCTTGTAGGCCCCCTTCAGATACTGGAAGGCTGCTCTGAGATCTCCACGCAGCTTCTCTTCTCCAGGCTGAACAGCCCCAACTTTCTCAGCCTGTCTTCATATGGGAGGTGCTCCAGCCCCCTTATCATCCTCGTGGCCTCCTCTGGACTTGCTCCAACAGCTCCGTGTCCTTTTTATGTTGAGGACAGCAGAACAATACACAATACTCCAAGTGAGGTCTCACAAGAGCAGAGTAGAGGGGCAGGATCACCTCCTTTGACCTGCTGATCGTGCTTCTTTTGGTGCAGCCCAGGATATGGTTGGTTTCTGGGCTGCAAGCGCACACTGAAGCCTGCTCATGTTCAGTTTCTCATCAACCAACACCCCCAAGTTCTTCTCCACAGGGCTTCTCTGAATAAATTGAACTGTCTTGAATGTGCCACTGGACAGCATGTTCTATAGTACACTTCTGTGGTGTATATTCTGGAGCCTTGTTTAAGCTTCCAACTTACCAAAAAACTGTCTAGCAGTGCCAATGTGTCACAAAGTCTGAAATAAATCATTCTGAAGTGGAAAGTATTAGCTTGGATATAGTGCTGCCCTGATACGATCACGTACTATTTGGTCAGCTCATAAATCAGCAGAAGCACTTCTTTGCAGCAATCCTGAATATTTAGCATAAACCCTTTAACAGCTTTATAGGAACACTACTTTTTTTTTCTTTAACTATTATAGACAGCAGAGCAGGACACAGTATTTAAGGAATGACTGTGCCAGCACATATCTAGCTTCTGTATCTGTTAATGGTTGGACTCGATCTTAAATGTCTTTCCAGTGTAAATGATCCTATGATCTTTTGGCTGCAGAGTTAAAGTTCATATTTAACTAACAATACACCAGGAATCCCAAGCTTTTTCAGAATTACAGCTTTTCAATATAGATTTCCCTAATCCTATGCCTGTTTTCTGTGTCACTGGCTCACAGACATCTCAATTTATATTTGGACATGTCCAAAAAGGGTAGAGTCCAAAGGAAAGACCTTCTTTCTATTGATATTGGTTCTGACCCACAAGGTCAAAAAACATAACTCTGTGAAATTAATAGATTGTAGCATGAGTGTATGAAATGAATGTAAATGAACTGAATTCTTTCAGAATTATCATTTTATAAATTCTGCAACATTACTAGAAAAATAGAGTAATCTTGTATTAGAAAATTACATGCACAATGATGATGTTTAAGGAGAGACCACCAAAACAAACGCAGAAAAATTCATGATTTCACCTCAAACTCTAGTTGAGTCTAGTAATGGGCAAGGAACAACTGGAGAGAATTGCTGAATACGTCTGAATAGAGACTGCCAAATTCCCGCAGCAGAAAATCCGTGCACGTCAGAATATCCTGTGCAGTGCCGTAACACTAGTCATCAACACTGCCTACACTGCGGATGCAGAATTATTCTCCCTCTTGGAGTACACTGAAGTTTCCTTTGCAAGAAAATTAGGTGTAGAGGAAAGGGAGACATGCACATCTGTTCAGCAGTTTTAGATTCAGCTAATATTCCTGTCAATAGGAAGAAGAAAGGGGAATGAGTCCACAGTATGCAGAATGGTCTTTAAGGGTAGGTTGGGTTAATAAGCAGAGAAACTGCATTAGTGTGATGGCTATTACACAAGCAGGTACCAATCAGGCTTCTCTTCCCTTGCAGTCTAATCAGTGGAGTTCTGCAAAAGCCTGTACATCTCTAAAGCTAACCCAAATATCTCACCTTGGACACTACTAGGAGCTGACTTGATATCCTACCTAGACCTTTTGCTTCAACAATCTTTGTTGAACATGATCTGCAAAGAAATTAGCTCACCTTAAACATCTCATGCAAAGTTGCCTGGTTTGTCCTTAGCATGTTGAGTAACTGAAACTTTGGACCGGCTGGTAACTCATTGTTTTGGATGATATTCCTATTTTCTCAACATATGCAGAAGGTACACAAAGAGTTTTTCCTGTCCGTGTGGTGACAGCTATCCTCACAAAACACCTGAAAATTTCCCAGCTGGTGTCCAGCCACCCGCAGGTTAAAAATGGCATTGCCATAGATCTCCATGCCTGTTTAAGCAAGGTCCCTCAGCTACTGCCACATCATGGTCCCATATAACCTAAATTATTCTGGGTCTACAGAGAGTATATTCACTTTGCTCTCCTTGAAGATTTCTAGGGCTTCTAGGCACTGTGCTTTCCTTTACCCGTAACACAGTGACATAACCCCATAGCAGAAGGAACTACTGGTTCTGCCCAATGAAAAGTCCATTTCCCTTGCAGGTTCAGTTCATGTTTCCTGCAGTGATGCTCAAACCACAAACAAGGGAGATCACATCTTCCAGATATATTTTAGCTCTTAAGACATTACAGATCTTAAACATGAGTAAATTTGGCTCCTTTCCAACCCTGATTCTGTACATGATTCTATGATATACTTGACTTAAGGGTGAAAGAAGCAGGCTCTTTGTAAATTCCAGTCTGAAAGAGCACTTTGGCTGCTACAGATACAGCAATTTCTGGTACTTAGTCTGAAAAATTCTGCCAATTCAATTCAGAAATGTCATCAAAGGAACTGTAATTATTTTTCCAGACAAACCACTCATGCTTCAGGATGATTTGTGAATAGCTGCAAAAAATAGAACCCACTGTCTTTCTGCTTTCAATCTATTCTTTTTTCCCTATTTATAATTTTTTTCTTTATTTGACTTTCTCTCTTTTCCAGGTTTGACCAGTTCTCTGGGCAGTTATTAGTTCCCAGTTAAATACTACAAATTTGATAGTGTGTACATAACATTAGAATGCATGGTATATTATAAACATCAGCTAGAATGTTCTCCTTTTCCCTGTTTCTATCATCCCATTAAGAGAATTTGAGATTTAAGACATGAGAGATTGTTCACTGAAAAAAGATGCAGCTGCATCCTAGAATATAGTCCAAGTTAGCTGAACTACTTCTAGTATGTACTGGCAAACTACAATACAGCATTATTATGATTCTCACATCATATCACAACATATTCTGGATGCAGATAAAGAATATGTCACAATAAATTCAAACTACTTGCTTTTGGAGAAGAAGCCATGTTTCTTGAACTTTTATGAAATATCACTTTGTATAGTTAATTTCTGAAGACATAAATTAATGAATCTTCCTGTATTTATTTGGTTCACACTGAGCTTATGTTCCCCAGTATCACAGAAACTGGTTGCAAGTTCAGCAAAATTAAGTGCTTAATTTTCTTTGGCATTCTTTCAGTACCATAAATGACATGCTTACAGTGTTCCCTTTTCAGTTTCTGGGGATACTGGCATGGCCAAGGTTAATCCAAAAACTTAAGTTCAAGGATAGAGTTTTAGAAAGGGGGATTTAAGATACTGTGGTGGTGCTGACTGCAGCTCTTGCCTCACTGTTAAGAAAGCAATCTCCTGCTGGATAGCAAGAGGCATTGGGCATGGCCTTAAGTCTAGGAGTAGATACGGGAATAGACTTTCTGAAAAATAGAGCAGAAAGCACCCATTCTCATGGTACAGAAATGTCACAAAAGAGCAAAGGCCCAGAACCACTTTTGTAGTTTCTGGCTTAAGGCAAGTATGCAAAACCAAAGCTAAGATGGAGAAAAAGGATGTAGGAGAAACACAGAGCAGCTCACAATCTTCCTACTAGTATTACATTGTAGAAGGCTGTGGAGATCTTTAAATGTGATATAGCAAACTAGTACAATGGTATGTTGACTGTAGTCTCCTCCAATTAGCAGAATTTCTGTGATTATACTTTGACAACTAGTTATTGCTCAAGGAGAAATTAAAATAACTACATAAAGAATATAGCATCAAGTCTTAATCTTCAAATTCCTGTTCCTTAGGAAAGATTCCTGAATCTTGCCTGCATTTACAAACACTGAACAAGACTGAAAAAACAGTGCAAAGAACACTGCAGTAATCTCAGAGGAAGAGAAAAAAGCCAAAGTGGATGGATTCTTTTTAACAGGGCAAACTAGAAAAAGAGAATGATTCAAAGCTGTACAGGGACTGAAAGCAGCAAAGGCAAGCTGAATACACATTTTTTAGCTACGTTTACAGCAAGAAGTCCTTCAATGCCTTTGAGAATGACAGTGGAGTTACAGAGAAGGTACATGAAAGTTTCTTCTTACTGTCGTGATACACTTGCATGTGGAAACAGTACTTCCAGTTCTAGTTCAAAGAGCTAACTGCAAAAGACAAAATACTGGAGGGAATAAAATCTGGGAAAATTGTGAAACCGAGAGCACAATAAATGGCATTAATGTACAGAAACAGACATTACAACTTAACTTTCAAGAAATCTTTTGATCAGTATCCGGACACATTGCTTTAATCCAAAACATTAAGACATTTAAAGCCAGATGGGAAAAACTTCTGCAAATAGGAACACTATTACCTCAATGCATTACTTAATGTCTTTCTTCCTCCTTAAATCTACAGCCAGACAAATACATACTGGTTAACATATCAACCTTTAACCCCTGAACAATGTTAAATAGCAGCCAGCTACGCTAGATATCTCAGCTGTAGAAAACTCTCCTTGGGAAATTCTGTTCATCTGGCTGGTTTCTGATGTTCATTACTAATCAATCTTGATACAATAGAGAATTTCCAGAGGACTGGAAAAAACTACTGTGTCAGTATTTCAAATTATTAATTAGGATAATTCTAAGTCAGAGGGAAAATAATGAAAAAGTTGGTAATGAAACATGTAAATATGACTAATACTGATATCAATTTCTAGAAAAGACAGTTTGTCAAGTGTATTTGCTTAAATGACACCATAAATTGGCAGGTAATGGTAAAAGTTTGGATTGATATTCTGAGGCTTTTATAAGGTGTTTTGATTTATAAACCAGAATGACATATAATCATTATGGTTCTCTCTAAAAGGATTAAAGACTAGCCAGGAGTTAGATCTCAGAATACCTCAGCGACAGGGAATTATCACTGGTCAGCTGTGTTCTGAGAGAAGCCCCTGCAAGAACTGGTTCTTGATTTTTTATTTTTTTTTTAATAATTATCCCCCCCCTTAGATCAGGATTACCTGAATCATGTTTTAACCAAAGGCTGTCCTAGAGTTCTTGCAACCCAGGAGGCAAGCCTAGACACTAACAAAACCCTAGCTGGCTCATTTAAGAGCACAGGGTAGGATACACGAAGACTTAGCATGAGTCCAGAGCTATAATACTGAACCCTCCTGTTGGTTATTGCTTCAAACTGAAGGCACCTAAATTTGGTAGATTCCCCAATTTTCACTTAAGCATTTCACAAGCACCCTACATTTACTTAGGCAGGTACCTAGAAAAGCCTCAATCTTGACTCTGAAGCACCACTGTTTGCCAATATTTGTTTATTTGCAGCTTTCATGGTGTGCCCAATGCACAGCAATCAGGCTTACCTCCTTCCTCTGCTTTTTGAATCTTAAATCCTCTTTACAGAAAGTCATTCCGCAACAGGAGTAGCCTGACAGCCCTCTTCAGAGCACCAGGAACATGTGTTTGAGATGTTCTCTGTGGGAGATGTGGGTCTGATTACCCTCGGACAGAGTAAGTAATTCAATCTGGGCCTACTGCATCTTAAATCACTAGACTATTATATAAGTGGACTGGTATTAGCTCTGATCCTTCTCCTTTGCTATTTCAAAAGAAGGAGGTATTTCTGCTCCGTATAAGCGGAAAACATCAGGTCAGCAGAATTCTGCCTTTAACCTTTCCTGCAGCTCCAAGTTGAAGCATAAGCTGTATAAAGAGCAAGGTCTAATATTCAGCCCCACCCTTAAAGAGCAGCTTGCTTAGTGTATGTTTCATTCTGAACCCTGTTCTGAGGCCCTACTTCACCCCACATGGTGGGAACTGATCGTACCATATTTAGAGTATCAGATTCTTCTGCAGGGCCTACATAAATCTTTATCTACCAATAAAGCAATAGCTGTCAAGAATAAAAAATGAAGACTAAAACTTGTGTTTAAAATCCATTTAAAATCCGTTTCTCCCCATCCTGTTCCAGTCTCCCTGCCAAAAGGTCTCTTCTCTGATCAGACTCAGGAGCAGCTTATTTTCTTTATTCATAGTATAGGGACATGTGACTAACACAGATACTGTTTTTTCCAGACTGCTTCGGCAGAGATTAATCATTACATAATGCTTTGTGTTGGGAGGCAATGGAGGACATAGTCTGGAAATGCAATAAACTGGCAAAAAAAATTGGTGTGATTGTCAGGAGTATGGCAGTAACTGAACACTCAGTATATGCCACTAAATGAGAAGCAAGCCATAAAAGATCTCAGAAGTGAATTTAGAGAGTCATCTTACTCACTAGAAAAATTATAACCAACAGGGAAGATAAGGCAAAGAGAAGGAAGGTCTAAAATCCTTTAATAAACTATTTATTAAAGCTGGTAAAGATAGTTTATTCTGAGTTACATAAATTTAAATAGGTACCTTTAAAAACTTTTTAGCTATGTAAATTTAATGGACAATTATAAAGAACATCTTAGCTGGAATAATATAAATGAGATTTTCATGGATGAATCAGAGTATAAACATTTTGAGACATATTCTCCACGCTTATAAAAATATCCTCTCAAAGTAAAATGGCTTGTTAAGTAATTAAGTATTTAAAAGCTGAGTAAGAAGTTAAGAATTAAAAGCAGACTTCTGGAGTAAAAACATCAACTTTAAACACAGGATGTGTTTCATGGTTTTGGTTGAGGGTGGGTTTTTTTGTGAAAAACAAGTAAAAAGAAACTATTAACTTATGCACAAATAACCAAGAGTTTATCTGCAAGTCCTTTAAGGTTTTCTTCTTCTGACATGAAGACATTTAGAAATAGAAGGCAAAGTAGGTCCTCAGCTGCAACTTGCAACCTGTGCTCTACCTGCCAATCTAGATCCTTCTTTTCACCGTCTTTCTGCACAGATGAGGTATGGCTGTGGTTGTAATGTCATGCCTAATCTGGGTTTGAGATCTGGAATCACGCCATGAGGAAAACACAGGTGAAATCGTTGCAGTAATGAAGTGAAAAACAGAAACATTTCCATTCGAGCTAGTTGTTCTCCAAGGCAATGTCTTCTTCCTGGATTGAAAAGACAGTTTTAGGAAGACTTAAAATGTCTTTTCACTCTTTTTCATTTTCACTATTATGAATAAGAATGGTCATTTCTGTGTTCTAAGAGGAGCCATATAAACTTTGCAGTATTCTGTAAGAGAGGATTGGTGATAATTTACAGCAAGAAACCAATTTGTTCCTCTCACTACACAAACTCTGTCAAATTTATTCTGATAAACTATTAGCTACTTTATCTTGTCTTGAAGTTGCAATCTAGATAGAAGATGTTTTGAAAAACGATTCTGTGAATTTCAGCCTTTGTCCCCTACTAATTTGTTAATTGCATCTATTGTCAGTCATTATTACCTGGCAATAATTATAACTTGGGAAGTAGAAAGACATGAAACAGGTCTGGATAATGCCTTTAAGTATTAGTTCCCATTCTATGTATAACTAGTTACAGGGAATAAAAGTGGAAGACACAGATGAATGGGTAACAACATCTGGAACTGGTAAGGTCAAACAGGCAAAAAGAAACAATACACAATAGACTTCATCAAATCTAACTTTGGCCATTTAGATGTTGTGCATCTATTCCAAGGGAATTGTTTTGTCCTGTCTCCTATTTTTAGAGAAAGAGTATCCCAGATCAGTAAACTAAGTCACTCTCTACACAAGGCTATGGTCTGCAGAGGTAGCCCTGGCAGTTAGCTTATACAGATGTCATGATTTAACCCCAGCCAGCAACTAAGTGCCACACCAACCATCCCTGAGTAGTGACCGGTAGCTTCTGGCCACCTCCCCCCAGTTTATATACTGAGTATGACATTCCATGGTATGGAATATTTGGTTAGCTGTCCTGGCTGTGCTCCCTCCCAGCTCCTTATGCACCTCCTCACTAGAAGACTATGAGAGATTGAAGAGTCATCAACTTAGAGTAAGCACTACACAGCAACAACTAAAACATCAGTGTATTATCAACATTATTCTCAGACTAAATCCAAACCACAGTACTGTACCAGCTACTAGGAAGAAAATAAAACTCCAACCCAGCCAAAACCAGAACAACAAAACTAATTTTTCAGATTGGTAATCATATGTGAGGTAAATTACTCACTTTTATAGGCATCAAAAGACAAATCTATAATGATTTAGGACTGTCAAGAGTATTTCCTTAGGGCAGAATGAAGTGCCACATGCTGACCCCCAAGCTAGTTCTGCATCAAGTCTGCAGTTTCTGGTGCTGATCTGAATGCTGAAATTTGAAAGCTGGTTGTTTAAATTACCTGTATTTAATGACTTTAGCAGCATATTACTATTAATTGTGAAACAAGTAACACTTATGTGCTGCAATGATATAAAATGTCTGGATTCCTCAGAAGATACTGTGTTGTCTTTTTTGTTAGTTTATATATAATAATGAGCTCATCTATATAAAATATATTATGCTAAAATGTATTATGTCCAGAGTGTGTTATATTGAATATCTTTAAAATAGCTGCTTCATCAGAACTGTAGAAATTTTATATCATTCTGTCCATTCCTGATTTATTGCTGTGACTTCTATGTTATACATCTTCAGGTTTCTGAAAAGGAGCAGTGGGAGGAATCACTCACCTAGTGAAAAAGGAATAAATGCATCTTTCTTGACAAACTGCCCATTGCTGTCCAGAAATCTCTCAGGAAAAAACACTTCTGGATTGCTCCAGTATTTTTCATCAAAATGAACAGAGTAGAGGTTTGTAATGACTGTAGTGCCTTCAGGAATAGAGTAACCACGCACAACAGTATCTTTGGAAGTTGCGTGAAAAATACCTAGTGGAACTATATTACAGAACCTTAGAACTTCATGTAGAACAGCCTCAGTGTATGGCATTTTGCTTTTCTCTTCTAAGGCAGGCATTTTGCTTGGGCCGATGACTAATTCAATTTCTTTTTGAACTTGCCCTGTTAGGAACAGGAATAAAAGTTGATGCTTATTATGTAATGTCCTTTAATTTTTTAATTTAAGCTATAAAATATATACTTCTTAAAGGATGCTGAAACATGAACTACCTTATATAA
>NW_009909601.1:0-27549 GCF_000696875.1 Nestor notabilis
CGGGGAGCCGTGCCACGGGTGCCGCCTGGGAACTGGGGCTGCCCTGCTGTAAGCAGAAGCGGGAGTCGAGAGGGAGAAAGAGTTTTCTCGTGTTGCTGGAGCTTCAAAGTGGAGATACCACAAGACTTGCAGTCAATTAAGATGTTAACTACACGGCGTAGGGTTGTTTCCACAGCCTTAGGAGGTTTGGATCTGAGACGTTGCACTACTGCTGTGCAACAGGTGGAGATGAAGCAGGGTACCTGGGGAAGGTAAAAGCTCTCAGCTACTGGTTTTGAAGATGCCTGTTTGAAAACATGGGGATTTTAAACAGCTAAGACCTAAACTACACCTTCTAGTTGGCAAGGGATGAGTAGTAAGTGCATCTGGGAAATACTGCTAGATGGCTGCTGTTAATATTGATGTAAATCTGTGTTGTTTCCACTTCCGACATGCTACATACCTCTCACAAATACCTCAGAGCTCTCAAAGACACAGAGAATATAATGCCATAAAGCACTGCAGGCTTGAAAGCAGTTTATGATGCAGCAACTTTGAAGAGTCACTGGCTCAGATCAAACTGACTGGTGTTAGAATAGAAAGCCAGATGCTTCTCATTAACATGTAAAATTGTCATATATATTAGGAAGCATCAGCATACATAGATGATCTGGACATCATTTGCAATGTCTTTGAATGGTCATAACCAGTAAAAGAGTCAAGTTAGGAGAATCAAGCCTCTAAAATCCATAGAGTGTATTTGTGATGAATCAGACACCTCTCTTTTGCTTAAGTTTCATTTTATAAAGCTCAGAGCAAGTAGTTCAGTTCATAGTCATATACAAATTATATGGCTGGCATGATTAATATGTGCATAATTTCTCACCTTAATGCACTCACAGGTTTTGACCTTTTACAATTGCTCTTAGCAAATTACAGAAACTAAACACATGCTACATTCTACCACTCAAATTTTCACCCTGGAGCTTCCCCTTGCTCAAATCTCAATTTTCCCATGGAAAGAAGCATTATTTTACTTTCCTCTAACATGTCAGAGCAGGAGGGGAAAGAGGGGAAGAATACACAGCTTTGTGGGTTCTTGTATAAGAAAAGTGTCAGAGGCAAAATCAAAGCTTTTTACCACAGATTTCCTTCTGAAGGCAGAAGGTCTCCTCCAAAATGTTACTGTCATCAGTGACAGAGTTCCTCCCAAAGAACAGAGGTTTTAACCCATTCCAAAGTCAAGGAATCCCGGAATGTTTTGCCTAAACCCTTTTTTGGCTACTTCAAAACCAGATGTAAAAAGAAAAACACAAGAAGAAATAAGAGTCCTGTTTTACAGTCTCACATTAAGCCCATCAGCAGTCCAGGAACCAAAGACAGAAAGAGAGCAGCAGCATTCCTGTGTTCAGGACACTGGCCTGTGCCTGCAAGTATTCATATGGGTTCCAAATAGTTACTTTCTGCCTCCAGTCCCCAGACAGCAAAGAAATGTGTTGACATAAGATTTGGGGAATTCACTCACCAGTTTTTTCTTTACCACGTTATTTTCTTTTGTGCCACCATTGCTTTGCTGTTTGTTCTCCATTCTGTTACCTCGTTAGGTAATAGCTGAGGAAAGAAAGAGGGAAAGTTGTGGTATTGTTCCGCTGAGGCAGGTGGGGACTTTTAATAAAAGCATAAATCTGACCCAGGAAGGATTTGAAAAAGCCTGTGAGAAGCCTAGCTACTCCCTTCAAAAGTCAGATCCTTGTTCAGGAATGTGTAGCAGCACCAAACTGAATGTGGTTAAAAGCAACAGAAACATACATGGTCATGATGCTGAAGCAGCCTGCTCAGAGGGCAGCACATGCTCTTTGGAGCAGGTGTAGTAGTTCCTAGTACAACTGGAGCATGAAGGGGAACAAGCAATGGTATCAGGCCCTTCAGTGTACACACTGTCTCTATCATAACTGGAGCATCAGACCAGCTGCAACTACAAAAGAAGTTCAGATAATCAGGTGGAACTACATTGCTATGGGTTGCAGCTAGGACATTCGGATTAATTGGTGGTGTGATTCTAATGATTAGTTGACCTTATATTAGCTGAGGCATTTCCTGAGGGCATTTGCAAAGGAGGGGTCCATTTATTTACTGCTCTACCAAGAAAATTCTTGCCAGAATAACACTGTATGTGCTTTAATAATGTTAAAGGACATTTTAATCACCATTTATTAAGAAAGTAAACTGATTTCTGGGATTTCAGAGAGGATGCATTATCTGTTATTTACACTGTGCTTCACTGTATGATCTTGGCCTGTCCTTCTGTTCATTTCATTTGTAATATGGATTACTGGGTTCTTCTATCTCAACAACTTGAGATGCCAGTACATTTCAAGATCTTTGCTTACTTGCTCATTATGTAATGACAGATGCAGTATTGAATGCAAGTTGTCTTGTAGACGAGAATCTACAAGATATTAAGCTATAATACATGGGCAGTAACAGTCAATTCAGTGAAACAGCACATTGGAGTGGAAATTGTGTTGAGGCCATCACAAAGGTTTTCCAAGAAGAAATCTTGTCTGATAGAAGTATGCCACTGGCAGTGCTGTATCAGACAGTGCCAAGAAATTAGGCTGAGCTTTTAAGCAAGAGAAGCTAGAGATGTGGCAGTATCCTGTAAGTGCTAAAGCCAGAAAAATTACTTTCTTCTCTCTCTACCTCTCAGTACTAAAAACTTGCAAAACTCCTTGCCCTCTGCTGCAAAGCGCTTTAGTCAATTCCTGTTTAATTACGATTCAAAAAGAGCTTCCAAGGCAAAAATATTTCACTTTAATAGGAGAGATGCTTAATCTCATCATCAAACAGGTCACTTGTCCCATACCACATTTAACAAGCAGACCAAAAATGTCAGACATGCTCGCTGCTATACTGTACCTCATATATAGATAATGTAGAAAATTAATGAAGGTTCTGACAGAGCATGAACAAAACATCATCAAACTGTAATTTAAGAGTGAACAAGACACAGCACTGAAACAGAAACAGCACAGGCTTAGTCAGAAACAGTCTGCTATCATCTAAAGAGACATAACTCAACCTCACAGCTAAGCCACTAGCAAAGATAACTAGCATCTACCTCCTCTCACTGCATTCTTTTTTCTATATGGATGAATCTTTGTCTTGGACTTTGAGCCATATTTAAAACACTTTTAAGATACTTCTGTTGTGTCTGAGAAGTTTAATTGCTAGCAGTGCACCATCTGTGGAAGGATTCAGATTGAAATATCCCTCTTATATTTTGGGTAATTCTCATTTCACAACTCTTTGAACATATCCACTTGACTGTAGAAAAAGGAATGTTACCGTGTCCAGAACAGACATCCAACATAATGCAAAAATAAGAAATCTGGACCAGGGAGTGAGTAGACGTCATTGAAATCTTGCACAGATTTGCCAGAGTTATTTTTGCAGTCATATTGACTTGTGTGTGGGGAAGAGAGACATGATTACAGCAAGCTGAAACTTGATCTTCAGATTGCAGTTCGGCAAAATCTAAAGAAGTGACATTCTACTCAGGGGAATGAAAGTCTGAGATTTACACTGTTGCTGCTAGTGGCCATTCACTGAAAAGTTTTAACAGGTAGGACAGAAAGGAATATTCCTTCCTCCTGAAGTTCATATTGCTAGTACTAAGTTGCTTAAGTTGTGGATCCAGACATAATAATTCATTCCTTATCATGGAAGATTAGATCTGTTTGCTCCCTAGCTTGTACTGTTAGTTGGGAGGTGACCCACAAATCAGGAAAGGCTCATTTATGTCAGGTCAGGGGGCATCTTCCATTTCAGCATTACAATCAGAGCTACAGTTTGCTTACTGACATATCCAGTGGTTTATATAACTGTGCACAGGTTGAGTTCATTAGTAGGACATACAGTCCAACAGAATCCTACAGATTGTTAGCCTTGGCAAGGATGGCTCAGCAGTTTGCAGAGCAGGAGCATTATGACTGACACAGCAAACTGACTTGAGAGAGGTATGAATAAACCTACTATCATCTGGGTTTGGTTCTGAACTTTCATTGAACATTCAGCATTCATTGACTAACTGCAAGTCAGGAAAAGCAAAAGCTATTAGAAAGCTGTTGTGATCACAAAAAAAAAAGAAGTGAAAGGAGCAGTTTCAGATAAGCTCAGTTTTAGACATATTGGTTGTGATAGATTATAAAATCACCAAGGAGTTGACCATCTCAGAAAAGCTGAGTTAGAAGCCACAGTTTTTAACAAAAACCCCCAACCTAACAAGAGTATAAGACCTGGAATAGATCAATTATCATCGTTGTCCAGTCTGAGTATAAAGCATTACAGTAAAGCTGTATGAAGACAGGCTAAGAAAGTTGGGGCTGTTAAGCCTGGAGAAGAGAGGGCTGCGTGGAGTCCTCATAGCAGCCTTCCAGTATCTGAAGAGGGCCTACAAGGATGCTGGGGAGGGACTCTTCTTTAGGGACTGTAGTGGTAGGACAAGGAGTAATGGGTTCAAACTTCAACATAAGAAGTTTAGATTAGATATAAGGAAGAAGTTCTTCACAGTGAGGGTGGTGAGGCACTGGAATAGGTTGCCCAAGGAAGCTGTGAATGCTTCATCCCTGGCAGTGTTCAAGGCCAGGTTAGACAGATCATTGGGCAACATGGTTTAGTGTGTGGTGTCCCTGCCCATGGCAGGGGGGTTGGAACTAGATGATCTGAAGGTCCTTTCCAACCCAAACCATTCTATGATTCTATGATTTTTTTGGCCATTAGCCAGTCAGGGCCTATTTTCTGTCTTGTTCACATGGGCCTGGACTTACACCAAGCCACCGGTGTCTCCACCCAAGGTACAACACAAGCAAGCTTCAGGCAGTTTATTGGCAATAGAAAAGGTTCTGCTGACACAAGTTCCTCATGACGGGCATACACGGCTTCCATGTCTGTCCCACAAGTGCAAAATATATTACCTCTACAGAAAGATTATGTCTGTGTCAGCATTGCACTGTGGACAGAGAAAACATGAAAATCAGAAGAACAGCCTCCAGATGACAAAATTCACTTGTAATTATAGACTAGCAGCATCCCTCTCAGAGATGGAAAGGACTTTGGACTCCTCAGAGCAAATATCTCTCAGATATAGCATGGAATAGTTTGGTTTCTTTCAAAAATGGGAAAAAGAAGCACTAAGAGAGACAATACAACAGTAGGGTAGGAATCACAAAGCTTTAGAAAACACGTTGATGTAAAAACAACCCAGACAGACTCAGTAAGTGCTGTTGGGCCACAGCAAACCGACATCTAACGAGTTTGTCTTTGGTAAGGCAAAATAGTCCAACCTGAGTACCTCAGTTAACTGTGCATTGTACTGGAAGTAGGTAGGTGCTTCAGAAGACTTTTTTATTTATTTTTTTATTCAACACTAAAACTGTGGTAAAATGGGACAGATAACAAAAGTTTTCACTCTCATTCCTGTCCCATAGCTTGTTTGCTGCTACATTTTTCCATTCAGGTACAGCCAAAATGCTCTGTGGCTGAGCGCTTGTGCCTTTCAAAGAGCTGTCCTTGCAATGTAACAGACTTAAGCTGAGGACTTCCCTCTGCTTCAAGCTAGATGTCACTAGTATATGGCGTGTACTTCAATGGATGTGTTCCTCTCACTGGTACTGTAAATCACACATACGCACTCACACAAAAGAAATCCACCATTGATTAATTTAAAGGTTAGTTAATTAGAGCATCCAATACGAAGAACATGTTTCACGCCTCTGTGCCCCCCAAATCAGGAACAATTTATGTATTAGATCCTGGTAAGTGACATAACTTTCTGGTCAAAATAATGGAACTCCATTAAGAAATGAAGGGATTATTTTCTTCTCAAGTAGTTTTGTTAAGATTGGTCTATTCTGGTGCAAGTGAGACCGTACAAGACAATGCTTATTCTACCGTTTAGGAAAAATGTCAAACAGTCCCAGTATTAAAATACCATTGCTGGAGTCAGGTGTGTCATGTTTTTGATTTGGCACAGAACATTCCTATGGTTCTGACCTATTTAGCAAGAGTTAATGTCAAATACTGTAGATACCCCAGCTTCCAGAAATACTTGTTCTCCTAAGCAAACAGTTGACACAGTGTTAAAAAATGTGTATGCCTCTTTTGTCCTATATCTGTAGTATCAGTTCTAAAGTATCTTTACAAGATGATGAATTATAGTATTTGGATTTCAATATTCCATACAAGTCACAATTGGATCTCTTATACTGAGAAGGGAAAAGATTGAATTTCTATTTAAAAATGAAATGTATTGCTGATTTGGGGTTTGTAATATAAATTAGGAGAAAATTTAAAGCTCTTTTCCACAGAAATCTATTAACCAAGAGAGGAAGACAGAGATTTCAGATTTAATGACTGCTTATATAGAAGCTGAGTACTTGACTAGTATGGGAAATTATTTTTTTTACAGATTTCACAGAATTGGTTTATACCAAGATACATTTATTCCACCATTCCTGAGTCAAACCATTGAGAACATTGCCAGATTTAAGAATTTGCTCCAGAGTACCAAGTCCAACTTCCAGGTGTTACTCACCACTTATCCAAAGTATTCTACACTTCTGGTGATTTCTGAAGTTCAGCGCAGTTCAGAGCAGCCCTCTTCAGGACTGCTACAGCAGCCCTCTTCTCTGAAACAGGGACAGGTATATCACTGAATTAAGTTCAAAGCCAGCTTTAACTCTTTTATAGTTTTTCAGAAGGAATAAATAATTAACAGTAAAAGTAAAGATAACATGACGCTTCATCTGGAACCCATGCAATAAATCTTTCCTACCCAATAGAAAACAAACTGCCGTATATGACTGCAATACTATGCAAGAGGTCTTTGTTTTGGTCAGCACAAAATGTGAAAAAGCTTTGCTTCCCGCATTTGAACCCATAGACATTTGAAATGCAAGTGCCTAAGGCTAGGACTTGCATTCATATACTTTTACCCCATTACTAGTGACCAGGTGGAGGAACACCCACAGCATTCCATGTGCTTTAAATGGCTTTTAATGGTGACGTGTTGGGCCAGTACTCTAATGTGATTGTGCGATACTTAGTTATGACCACGAGCCTAGTACATCTGTGTGCTTTTTCTTTAAACCAAACCCCATTATTCTGTTGGAATGTAGAAATTTTCACATTTACGAAAGTAACATTTTTCTGTTGGCTCCATCAGAAGAGAGATGGGATGCAGAGGAATAAGGCAACCGAACAATAGTTTTATTTTTTTTAAAGCATAATATATAAGCAAGGCTGGAAGACACGAAGGATGTTGTCACTGACTTATCAGGAGTCATCCCTTTGGTAAGAGTTTGAAAGGCTGAGGCAAGACGTAGTTCATAAAAAGATTTACTTTGTCTGCTTTTGAGGCTTTGTGCCGCAGAAAGGAACTCCATATCAGTGTTAGTTTAAATGCTAAACAAAACATGGGTCACAACAAGGGTGTAGCAGTTCTAACTTTGCTTTTGCTATCAGTTCCTTACATCCCAAAGCTAAGCAGAGATAAGAACACTCTGGTGTGAAAAGGTACTTTCTGTTTTGTCTTTTCCCTGCTGGCATGGGTATTGCTTTCTTTGAAAATCCAATATATGTTACATTAAGCTCATCAGCATTTCCTCGAGGACCTTGGTAGCTAATTTAGCTGGATTATGTATAGACTTGCAGAAGCTAAACTATCCAAGATGTGTTAGGTAGAAAGGCAACTGCACAGGTGTGAGGTGGCTGAAACTGTAAATTCTGGCTGAGATTTGAAGAAACCTTGTTCTTTTAGGGAAGGTGGCATTATTGAGCATGTGGGGCTTGGTTTGTATTTCAGGTTATGATTGTTCTGAAGTCCCTCTGGATCACTTTTGACCCTGTTAAATAAATCTCAGTGAAGTTCTCAAATGATATTACCATCAAATTTACTTCAGCTAAATATAGGCACACTGTGGTTACAAGATGGTAATCAATGAAAACATCATTTTCGAGGAACAGGAAAGAATTTCTCTATAGGAACCCCTAGTATATTTTATCTAAAAGAGTCTTTGGACTTGGCACCCCATATCTTATAATTAGTGGGGGAAAAAAATTAAGTTTTGTACTCTAGTTCTCTGTAACGTGATGGTTATAAGGAAACAGGAGATTCTCTCCTCATTCTCTGGAGTGAGAATGAGGGAGCAGACAGGTGAGTTTCAAACAAATACTTTATCTCAAACACAAGTGACAAATAATACCTTCAAGACCTAGATACACATTGAATTTACATTTTAAATAGTCTACATTTAACTGAAATCTTCATAACTTTTAAATTAATCCAAAGTGATTAGGTTGTGACATCTAAACCCAAGGTACACTACTTAGTAGCATCTATCATTTGTGGAAAGGCCTTCCTGCTCAGCATGTCCTATGATTAGCAAAAGGACAGGAAAATAAGAAAGACAAGGCTATAAAGCTGGCACCGCTACATTATAAAACCAGGTAGACATAGTTATGTGAGCTTTGGGAAGATGTGCTGTTCAAAAAGCGTGAATTCAATGACCACTGAGGAGTATCCCACTCTGTTCTAGAACAAATTTTTTCAGGCCAAACAAAGCCACCTGTTTGATCCAGTTTTTCCCAAGTTTTAGATTCAAGTTTATAAATTTGGCCTGTATCAACCTGAGCAAGAATACAGAGAAACCATCTTAAGGGCAACTTATACAGTCATGGCTGAGAAATAGCAAAAACAAAACAAGAATTGCTTTGTTAGATATCGCACAAGAAAGAAGCTAAGGGTTTTTTCTATAGAAATTATAAACAGAACAGAAAAAAAGAGAGACTCTTTACAAACAAGCTTAAGTTAAAAGCTCACAAACTGAATATTCAGGCAGCAGTCTGTGGAATTTGAATTTCAGTTTCAAGATGAACTTTTTCATTTTTAGGAAGTTGGAAACAAAAATGTTGAAGCCAGAGACTATACAGTGTCTGTAACTATACATTTGAATGCTCATTTCCATGTAAAGATGTAGTTGGGCAGATAGGTCACTTTGGAAATGCAGTCTCAAACTGGTAAACCAAACTGATGCTTACCTTTTAATTCTATAAAAATACCCTGATCTGGCAAAACAGTAGTATACAGTTTAGTTTTAAACCTAATTCCATAGGAAAATTAAACACGTACAGAAATACTTTGCTAGCAAAAGAGAGAACATCTTGCTTCTCACTTAGTCAAGCCCCCAAAACTGGAATTTGATGTCTTTTGCGGTGGCATGTCCTTGGTGGAAATGTGTTGCGTTCTTGCACTACTAAAACCATAGTTTTGAGAGAAAAGCCAGGACACTGATAATTTTTATTTAGTAATCTTTTATGTTTAAACCCCTCAAAGTTCCCAATCCATAGGCATCAGTACAAACAGATCTAACACGCGGGAGCAGAACAGTAATTATGAATATTTAAAAATGTTTTTTTACTGATTGCTACATAACAGTGCCTTGAATCAGCTACAGCAGGGTATTTCTCAGTTCTTTGTAAGAAAACATGGTTAATAATTACCCTTCTGTGTGCTGGCCATTAGTGTTGTTTTAACCGTTTTCTCTCATTTACACATACAAGTCTGGTGTGTCATCATTTAGAAAAAATCTTATAAGCCATGAGTTTAATGTTGTCATTATGTTAGGGTGATTTCCAACATTACCTTCCATGTAGATTAAAGCTAGTTAAATCTTTGCCAAGTTATTGCCAGTGAAGTCAGTCTAGCATCCACCTACCATTTAGTAAATGTTGAATTAAACATTGACAAGTAAAAGCTTTTTTGTTGTAAGGTCATGCCCTGACTTCAGAATAGAGCGCTCCTGGATACAGGTTCATTCCAGGTGGAAAGGAAACACCCTCAAAGTAACTCTTGTTATAAGATGTTACAAAGAAGGATTATACCCCAAAATGAAGCCCTTCTAGGGTGGGAATTTTGTGCTCAATCTTAAGCGTTTTTTGGTTGAACAACAGAGAATACTTTCAGAATTTCCAGGACCAATATATCTGAACAGCTTCTGTTGTCTTCATTAGTGCTGTATGCTAACGATGATTTTCTGACCTAGTTATCCTGTAACTTTAAGTTCTATAAAGTAATTTATTTGAGTGGTACAATGGTAAAAGCAGTTCAAGCTGGATGCTTCCAGAAAGGGACCCTAGACAAAGAAATCCCTGGGTAATGATATCCTTACAACTAGAGTTTCACACCCCTCACATGATAGTTCAATCCAATAACAATATTAGGGTCTGCATTCTTCTTGGTCTCCATTGGGTCTTTTCACTGTCTCTAGGTGGGCTGGTTTTCTCTTATCTCTAAGGTTGCAGCTTCTACTGATGGGGGTAGTGGTCTTCCTTGCTTCCTCATCTTCTGGTGTGAACTGGCTCTGGGGCCTCCTACTCAAGTAGGTAAAAAGCTCAGTGTATCTATGCGAAAGTTCACAGCTTGGGGCCTGAAGCTTCAGCACATCTAGCTACTAATCCTAAGGTAAGTTACACTAAGTGACTAATTTCCTTTATTTCCTTACACTGTAAACAAAGAAACAACTTCTTACCAGGGTACTAAGGGCTTGAGCCTTCTTCTCCTCTTCAAGCAGTAGCAAAACCTGCTTCTAGCAGGCAGATATATCCTGACAGATGGATTCTTTGCACATATTTACCTGAAGTCTTATTGTAGGCATCAAGAACCGGCAGGCAATTTCTACTGAAACAGTTTTTCCAGTCAACGGTCCTATTACACTTAGGAATTGTTTATTACTCCTCTTGAAATCTTCAGTGGGGAACCAGTGATCTGTTTGAAAGATCACTTAAATTTCTAACCCTGTAGGTGAAGCTCCATGTTCTGACTCACACAAAGATAAATCCTGTTAATATAATGATTCCTTCTAGCCTTACACATTACTCTTGGCTTATGTGGAGAGAGAAGTGAGACAAAATGCCTTTGCATGCATTGCACTCTAAGCCAGTCTCTTGCTTCCTCAAAATTTGTCTTGCAGGGCTTGAGCTTCAGCCCCCTGGGAACAGCAAGCACTGCTCAAGCCTGGAGTCCACACATTCCTCACAATGCTGAATGTGCCTAAAAAGGACGTAGAGCAAGTACAGAGTAGAAATATATGCTCATGTTGCTTTCCTGTGAAAGCTGGTCCTGGAAATCAAGCTAGGAAAATAAACTCTGCCAAACTTTACCCTATCCAACCTGCCTAGTTATTTTAAAGAGCTCCAATTCCAGCTTTGCTTTAAGATGCCAGACTCTTTTAGCTTGTCTGGCTGTAGTTTTAGGTCTGATTATCTCATTTTTCTTCATCTAGGGACTAAAAACAATGCAGAGATGCTTCTGCAAAAAAAATATTCTCTCTACAGATTTGTGAAACCTGGCGAGCAGCAGCTAGCCAGTTATTTTTTGGAAGGCTAAGAGATATTCCTGGAATATTCCTAAAATAAAAGTGGAAAATGGGGAAAGCTACTGTAATATAAAAATGGGCTTTAAAGTGTCATTACCTTAATTGGTGTAGTTAAAGCTTCATATGTAAATATGGTAAAATTCTGTGTGTACTGAACATACATGTTTTTTCCCTATTTTGAGGAACTGGAGAATGAAAATAAAAACCAGTGAGGCAGATCTTCCTGCCTCTCTGGAGCTTTAGCTGTGATTTCCAGGATCATTTATATGTCTTTTGTTGTAGCTTTAAAAATGTTACCAAAAAAATATTTCATTCCACTCAGTAGCTTTTGATTACATGAATGTAAAGATGCAGAACTCCATTATGTTTCCAGGGGTTATGAAATACTGGAAAGGCTGATGGCTGAAGTGCCTGCTTTGCATTTCAAAAGCTATTGGGGTCAAAGTCTGTTAGTTATTACCATTTTCATCAGTTCTCAGTGTCAGGGCCCCACGCACATAGTCTGTCCTGGGCTCAGGGCCAGCTTAAAGGATGGATGCAGGCACCCAGCCATGAGGAGAGCCTCTCCAAATAGCAGGGACTCCACCTTCACTCAGGAGAGCACGCTAAAGGAATGTTCTCAGCTGTTGTCCTCAGTGCAGGTTAAGCTGATCCACACCTTTACCTTAACCAATAGGCTTGAGTTTATGGCTCAAACTCGGACCTGCCTTGTCACCTGTTGACCACAGGGCTATGCCTGACTCTGGGTGCTGGGGTCATGGACCTGACCCTGACTTGCTGACTCCAATTCTTATCTGTACCCCAGACCTGCTTCATCACCAGGGGGTTGTCCGAGGTCAGGGCTCTTGGGTGAACCTGGCCACTGCTACCAGATGACTGACAGTCAAACAAAGAAATAGTATCTATCATGCATAAAAGGCACTGTTATATAGTAAATTCAGATGTCATGTCGAGCTGCAGGCCCATAAAAAAAGAACAAAGTATTAGAAGTGCAGATGACTTGTCACAACCCACCCCCCTCGTGGTGAAACCATCAAAATGAGGAAAGGGATAAAATCAGGGTCACTAGAGATAAGCCTGGGGTTAGCACACCAAGGTTTGAGGGACAGTGTGCTAGCAAGTGCTGTCTGCGACCTCAGTGGAGGCAGAGGATGAAGATCCATGAGGCACCAAAAACACAGGGGTTGTTGATGTGTTAGAAACCTTGGAAGCACCTGAAAATGGTCAGGTAAGAATTAGGCCGAAAAGGTGGATCAATAGCCCACCTGAAGTAGATCTGCATCAATGCATGCAGCATGGGCAACAAACAGGAGCTGGAAACCATTCCTGTTCAGGAAAACTATCACTGAAGCAATGTGATATGGCTTGAAATGGATGGCTATGAACTGTTCAGAAGGGATAGGTAAGGAAAGAGAGGCAGTAGGGTATCCTTGTGTTTTAGGAAGCATTTTGATTGTTTAGGGCTTAATGGTGGTGACAATAGGGTTGAGTGTTTATAGGTAAGGATCAGGGGGAAGGCCAACCATGCAGAGGGCCAGAAGGAGTATCTGGGGAACTACAGGCCTGTTCACCTCACTTCAGTGCTGGGGTAGGTTATGGAGCAGATCATCTTGAGTGCCACCGTGTGGCATGTACAGGACAACCAGGTGATCAGGCCCAGTCAGCGTGGGTTTGTGAAACACAGATCCTACTTGACTGACCTGATCTCCTTCTGTGACATGGTCACCTGCTTAGTGGATGAGGGTAATGCTGTGGATTTTCTCTACTTAGATTTTGGTAAAGCCTTTGACACCATTTCCCATAGCATTCTCCTGGGGAAATTAGATATTCACAGCTTGGATGGGTGTACTGTTTGCTGGGTAAAAAACTGGCTGGATGGTGGACCCTGGAGTGGTAGTAAATGGAATTAAAACCAATTGGCAGCCAGTCACAAGTGGTGTTCCCCAGGGCTCAGTACAGGGGCCATTTCTGTACAATATCTTTATCAATGATCTGGATGAGGGGATCAATTTCACCCTCAGTAAGTTTGTAGATGGCATGAAGTTGGGCAGGAGTGTTGAGCTGTTTGAGGGCAGGAAGGCTCTGCAGAGGGATCTGGACAGGCTGGATCCATGGATTGAGGCCAATTGTATGGGGTTCAACAAGGCCAAATGCTGAGTCCTGCACCTGGGTCACAACAACCCCATGCAACACTACAGGCCTGGGGAAGAATGGTGTAAGCTGGTATATGAAGAGAAGAACACTGATATGATAAAGGCAAGTCATTAACAGTAAGATTATCACTAGATTATCAGAAGATGTTAAAACAGTTTACAAGAAAGAAGTTTTATTGCCAGTTACACCAACAGGATGTAATAGTTACTGAAGCGTATCCAAGTGCATGACTCATGCCATATATTTCAAAAAATCCTGGAACAACACTATGTTACCGCATTCCATTTTGCTGTTCATTCAAGGGGCAGTACTTTCATGTTAAGACTACTGTTGGCAATTCCCGAAACATTAACCTGAGAACAGAAACAGGAATCTGTAGGTAGTATACACTAAGCCATCAGAAAGAACATACACAGTTGTAAGCTTATTCCCCAAGTGATTGTTGAAATAATTGGCAATTGCATGGCAGAGTTTTGGATATAGGTCCCCTCACCTCCTGTTTATGGTTGTAATTAAAATCAAGGGTTCAAGTACTTTACATGACTCAGTCTGTGAAAGCTAATTCACTGTTTCAGACCAGTAAAGGGTACAAGCACATGCTATCAAAGCACACAAGCAAGTTGTGTAAGTGCTAAAACATCATGCTGAACTTGTATTTGCCATACTGCTGAATTTAGCTACTTCTGCATAATGTTAATTCCATCAAATGTTAGAGCAATGCACAATACAACCATGTCTGTTTCCACTTCAGCTGTGAAACAGCAGATCTTTAGTGTCTAAGTGAGAGAGGTCTCAGAGCTCCTGGCTATCTATTCGTAAAGACCCAGGACAGCAAATATTGTAATTATGTAAAAACATATAGTTTCTTGTACTTGCCTGGTTTTTGTGGCTGAGGAATACAATGTGTGAGAGTGTTAAATATCAGAAGTGTCTGTCATGTCTGCTCCCTTCCCCCTCCAGCCCAAACTCTCTCCAAGAGGGCTGCATGCCCATTTGGCTTTCAGAGTGGGTTTTGTTCACTGATGCTGTGCAACATCAGATGTGTAGGGATGTGCTCCTGAGCACCAAAAACTACTGCAATGCCGTCAATCTCAAGTCACACTACGGAGGGGAAGAGGCAAATAGGTCAATTGTAAAACTCATCAACCTTTTACTTTCATTTATTTCATAAAATAAAGTGGTTTCTCAATTAGTGAGAAGGGATCAGGCAGGTGACTGTAACAGCAGAAGCAAGCATTTCTTATAGGAACTTCCGAGGGCTTTTAGCAATATATATTATAAAATATTTCTCTGGTTTTCTGCAAATTTTCTCTTCTCCTCCCCATCCCCACAACAATTAAATTCTTGCCATGAAACTCAAATCTGATATACAACAATAAGAGGTCTGCTTAATAAATAGTTAAGTCTAAAACTGCTTGTTGATCCCACATAACATGTCATATATCAACCAATGATATGAAGACAACATATTAATCCTGTCCCTGAAAGAATCTTCTGCATGGCATTTAAGTTTCAGATTAAACAGTGTAGAAAGAATAAGATGGTGTTTTGAAGAAACACCAAAAGCAAATATCCACCCTGTAGTATAATAAGGAATTATCAACACTTAGTATGACATATAAATAGAATCAATAGTGCTTTATTTGCTGCATAAGAACAAGCTGTTACTCTGCAAGTAATTGTGATAATAATGCCACTGCACTCAGTTTTTCCAACTTTGTATTCAAGGTCTCAACAGACAGAGAAACACCATCATGAAAGAGGGAAACGCCATGAATTTGTTAAACTGCAACTCATGACGATGATTCCTAGTTAGTACAGACTCTGTTTACTATTTTCCCTTCTTTCCTAACAGGGAACAGATCTATTGTCAAGTAGTTACTAACAGCTGGAAACGTGCCTCATTGACTGTTTCATTAGGCTGCAAAAATGTAACACAGGGAAGCAAGAATGGTAAAAAACTAACTGGTGTAATTAATGTTGCAAAAGAGGCACGCAGTTTCTAGCCAGCCTGTAAGAAACAGACATCTAGTACCAGAGAAAGATAAACTTTTAATGTAGCCACTGTTAACTCCTGTATTAATTCTTACTATCTCAAAGAAAGCAAAATGATAACATACCATACAGACACAACCTGTCTCACTACAGTACTTATCATAACTGCATTGGGTAAGACACAAGCCAAATGCTGTAGACATATATGCTATTTTCATGGAATAGCCTGAACATATGCAACTCCTTGAAATAGTTCAGTGCTGGTGTCAGCTCTAGTTTGATAGACTACGCTCTCAACAATCCTCAAGGCAGCAAGGTAGCATATTCTGCATATCTAAGTCTTGCACTTCTCTCAAAACAAATTTGGGATATTTTTGTGATCTTCTCCATTCAGCCTTCTGTTTTGGTTTTTTTTTTTTTTGTTACTATGGTTTCCTGTTCCACACCTTGCAGAATCTGGACAAGGCACAAACTTAATTCCTGAAACTCCTTAAGCTACTGTCCCTGTCTTCCTTTTATACATATTTCTGCAAGACCAGAATATGATGTTATCTGAGGCTCAGTTTTGCTCCATGGTCCCCACATCCTCATGGCTTGGTTTGTCACTTAATCATTTTGATTAATATTTGTTTCCCTCTAGGTGCAAAGGACTATCACAGCATCCTGCTGTCTGCAATTATTCCAGCCTCAACCTTGCTTGAAACCCTAGTTGAAGAGCTTTAACTCTTCAACTTCTTTCTCCGAGTACAAGGAATTTAGATCTAAATCTACTTGGAATGAATACACAATGTGCTGTTCCTCATCTCTTTCTGGAGACATTACCTTATGCTCACAGTTCACCCTAAAATCCACAACAGCAGATAATAATGTCAAAGACTGTTTACTAGACCAGATCCTATGGCATTCAGACCTCATTAAATGACCTCTGTCCTGATGTACATTGGTTGATTAAAGCCTAGTATCCTTTGTTGGATAGGATATACCAAGGACAAGATAATCTCTCTGATCTGAGGTTAGATTGTAGCACATTTACATACACATCTTTGCTCTGACTCACGCCTGTACACATGCTTCCACGGAAGCCACAGCCCTCTGTGTTATGCAAGTCCCTGACTGACCACAGATTTGAGACAGCAGATTATATACGATGTTATTCCTCAGATCTACACTTCTCTGTTGTGGTGGGCTGTATGTAAAAGCAAATACGGAGAAGACTCCACTGGCATTTGGACACCGACCATCCGAACCTATCCTAATTCACAGACACTTTTAAGCTGAAGTGTTATTAACTACTTGTATGAATTGTTGTTCTGTCCGAGTTGCCAAGGAAATGCTTGGATATCAAAGCAAGGGAGCTTGCAGATATGAGTAGTGGAAGGGATAATGTGACAGCTTCAAATAGCTGTGGAAATCAAGAGCAAGACCTGACAACTTTTGATTGCACGCTGCTTAACTTCTTTTTGCCAAATCTGGCTGTGACTATCTTCTAAGCTGCCCTCTTCTTTACCACATGTTCTTTCATGTTTGCAGGGATTGCCTTGAAATCCTGACAGCTTGGCAGACAAAACGTTATTTATTTTTTTTTTAAACTATCGTTGCTCCTCTTCGAGGCTACTGTTTGGTGGTTTTGATGAGATGGAATGACTTGGTTTAGTGTAGTGGTGTAGGATGACTCTAAACCCTTTGTCTAAGAGTTGATACCACTCTCTTCAAAGTGCTTTGGTCTGTGTTACGCTCTCATTCATCTGTTCTGGATCTCCAATAAGTTATTTCTTAATCCTTTCAAAAACCAGCTTGCAATTAAAAAAAATTTGTATTAGAATAGTTTCCTAATACAGAACCTGAAGGTTTTTCAGCTAGAAATCCACGTATCTTCCAATATGACCATTAAACTTACATTAAATAAGTATGACCACAAAAAACTCTTGCCGATTTGTAAACCAAGAAGCAGTAATAAAGTAATGGAATAGTAATAAGCATTTCTTTCCCAAACTCTATGACGCAACCCAAAATCCTTCAGCAATTATAGCAGGCTTATTTGACAACTCCTTAGTTAAACAAATCTCTATTATTTTTTCCTTCTACCCATTGTCTGTGATGTTTTTTCATAAAATTTCTTCCTTGTAAAAGTCTAGGAGGAGTCAAAAACTTCATTGTACCCTCTAGTATAACACCAGGGCTAGGAATGAGGAAGAACTTCTGACTGATAAGGCAAAACCATGAGTGCACTACAGCTCTCTCCTATCAAGTGTCCCTTGGTAGGACTCTTCTGTTTCAGTGCAATGGGGAAAGAAAAAAAAGCCCTTGTTCCATTACTTGTCCATTTTCTTCTTTCTCATTCATGGACTGGTCTTGTCTGACTTGAAAACCAGAAGTAGAGAGAAACTTTTCACAAGCAGAAAGATTATAGCCCAGAACCAGAAATAAGGAATTCATTTCTATTTCTTATCTGCTACTGGGTTGCTATGAAGGAGGATGCAAGGTTAATCTTAAATGATTTGCTGTATATTTTTAAAATCTAGACTTTGATGTTTTGTTACTATAACATGAGACTCGCTGGGAAACATACATCCCTGGGGTACAGAGAGATAACCAGGTGACTACGGTCTGGCTCTGGATAGGGGAGAGCACACCATGCTTCAACACAGTGCTATTTGGAAGGTTTAGGTTTTGAAAACAAGCATAAAAACTCCCCAAACCTATATAGATTACCAAAACCGAGAAGTAGATTTTTTCCCCATCCTTTGGTTTTCTCTATATAGCTACCTTCTTCCTCCTCTTCTCCCCTTGCCCTGCCACCACTATGGTTGAGCAACACAGGGAAAAATGCCATCTTCAGGCTGAGGACCAAAACTCTTTTTCAGTGTGAGGAGGCAAGGAAGGGGTAAATGGGGAATTGGAGTTTGCAAAACTAGGACAGGGGCTTATAGGGAGAGAGCTAATGTTGTCTGGACTAGGACCCTGGGAGGTATCAGGACTTGTTGCTTAAGGAGCAAACAGGACAGCATGCAGACACTAGCTTCAGCTGACTCTCTTATTCCCTGCCAGTGGTACTGAGTAAGTCAGGCCAAACATTGCAGATATCTGAGACCAGTGGAAACACTTGGATTTTATACACATTTTGACTCATCCTCTTATATTACAGTTAATACATTTCTAAGATGTCTACCAATAAAAGAGGTAACTATTTACTGCTAAATTGTGGCTCTCAGCCTGCCGAACTTCCAGATTTGCAGCCTTGGAGCTTTGTACTCTGACTTGGTGCAAGTGGATTTTTTAGCCCTTCCAAATAAAGTGTTGTGGGGATTGAACCATTATGTGACACTTCAAAGTAGTGGGGGCAGCTGATGAGACCATTTTTGAACAACACATAGAAAAAAGTTCAAAGTAAGCCAGTAAGCAACCTACAGACTCCACTTCTGGTTTTATCAGTTGTTGCCTCCTGCCTTTGACTACAGATGCCCCAAAAGGCACTTGCAGGACAAAGATATTTTATGGGCCTTGAGTACTGTTCCTTTTAAAAATCACGAAGTCAGAATTTACTCCAAATCAGTTAACACCAAAGGTTATTAAAAAGAGTTGGGCTTGTTTTTATGATCTGCTTGACAGACTTCTGGCAGTCTGGTCTTTGCCTGCTTTTCACACTGTATGCCTAAGCAAAGGGTGCTTTCTACAGTTTATTTTCTTCTTAGGAGTCAAAAAGACGCTGGATAAAAAGAGATAAAACATCAGAACCTCAACTTAAGCCTACAGTACTTTTCAGTGTTTTTCAGGAGAAAAGCTTAAGTCTTTCCTCATGAATTACCTTGCTATAAGGACCATATGTAAAACAGAATTAGGCCCCTTGACTGAGTAAAGAATGTCTTAATTTATTCTATTAAGAATGAAATGGTGCAAAGATTTCCCTACCCCACTTTCCTGACTTCCAGTTAAGAAAATATCCTTCACATTTAGACCTGGACTAGATACCGTAAGATCAAGTGGAGAAATTCCCATTAACTTACACAAATATCTGATCAGCCCTCTTAAATACAAATAAGCAAAGGAACAAGAGTCCCCACCTATCTGTTGCAAGTTTCCACATACATTACTATGCACTCTAGGAAACCACCATACCTACTCCCTTTTTTCTTTAAATCTTACTATTGCAGTATTATTTCCTTGTGTATTGGTTACAATACTTACATCAGACCCCAAGTTTACAATTCAGAATTTGTGCCAAGAAGATGAAACTCCTTATGGTTTTGGTTGGGATTTCTTACTATTTTTTTTTATAATGAGCATTTTACTGTGCTTGAAAACAGAAGCAATTTGCAATAAAGCCACTTCCAAGCTAACATACAATTAATCTATATTTACATCAATTAAATGAAGCATTAGAGAATTTTTGCCTCCAAGGAGTGCCGTTGTTACAGAACGGTGCCTTCAGAAGATAAAAGCTGTGTAAAAGCTGTGGCATTACATGCAGAGATCACACTCAATCAGAAGATTCCCCTTAAAAACCTACCTTCTGTGGATAAACAGATGAGTAATTGCTGGGCTGGCACTCAAGAGAAAGGATAAGAAAGCAAAGATCCTCTTTCTTCCCCCTCAGGCAGCAGAAAGGACTCTGGACAGTAGGAGGAAAGACAGCCAACCCCTATGTTTGCAAGTCGAATTTCAGCCAGTGTATGGCTGATGGAGATGGGGGAAGGCATGCCTGCCCTCCCAACTGGCTAGAAACTGCCAAGGTCTCACTCCATCCCTCTTGAGTACAGTAATCAAATGCATCATAAAGCATACCTCTCCATTCACCAAGAAAACTCTTGCTATGTCCTGCATATTCGCTCCTTGCATTGGGGTGATAAGTACATAGCCTGAAATTTCTCAGGAGAGAAGCAGCTGCATGGTATGTAAAGAATAAAGTCATCTAGCAGGTGAAGAGTGTACAGCAGCTACCCTAATCTGTTGGGCTAGTATTAAGCAATAAAGCATGCTAGAATAAAAATGAAAGAAGAAAGATCAGAATGGTAAGTCTTCAAAGAATGCATTTATTTGCTTTGTTTCATTAGTTTCCCTGTCAATATGTTCTACTGAAACAAAAGCCTTAAAAAGAAAACAGCACCTATCTTAGAAGGTCTTCAGGTTAATAAAGAACAGTTTCTTATATTAGACATTAAAACACTAATACAGAATTAGTATTCATTGAAATATCCGGTTCTGTACTTGTTATTTTTTGTTTGATCTTACCTTACAGAGAGTTCTGAGGAACACACAAGCTGAGTACTTAAAGGATAGGCATATCTAAGAACTGCATTTTATAGCTTCAGTCACACGGGTGCTAATAAATTAGATAAATTTGAAACTGACTCCCGAATGTAGTTGGTTCTTTCAGAATTCTTTTCAGAACAGTCTCTTTCCCCGGCTGAACTTTACTGGAACTCAGCCTTGGGCTCACAACTATCAAAGAGATTAGCAGCTTCCTCAGACTCAGCACTATCCAGCCAAAGTGACCACACACTGCTTGAATAGTACTGACAGAGAACATGCTGTTGTATTTACATAAGCGCCTCCCTTAAGGGTCTAAGTGTGCTTTCTTCTACCATCTGCCAGCCCTTCTGGCTTGGATTCAGGAGACTGTAATAGCAGTGCCAGTAACGCTTATGGGTGATACACCCTTCTTCCCAAAGAACCATTATCACCAATATGAAATATTTACACGGTAGTGACTACAAGCTCCAGGATTAGCATTCTGCTTCACTATCCAGTAGATAAAGAGTTTCTTGGTAGGGAGTTCACAGCACTTTGGATGAAGAAAATAAGATGAGAACAACAAATAGAAGAAAGGCCAAGTCCCAATTAGTCAAGCAATACACTTGCATCTCATCCTGTTTGAACCTCCACAATACAGGATTATTCTAAAACACTGATGAGGTCTTTCAGGAAGTACTGAACAGTTGTGCTAGTTTTCAAGGCTATGGCTGAGCCAATGAAGAATTTGATTACGAGTCTGTGTTTTAGGACTATGCAAATGCTTTAAAGAAAAGCATATATCATGGACAGTGTGTCACAGAGTGCTGCCAAGTTTGTCTCCTATAACCATTTTTACCACTTTGGAGATTTAGAGCTCAGAAACCTGCTGTAAGGACAATGACAGCAGCCATTCTTTGGGGAAAAGTCTGCCTCTTTTTTTTAACCCTCTAAAAGCCCCAAGACACATTCCTGTGTAACCTGGTCTAGGTGGCCCTGGCCTGGAAAGGGAAGTTGGACTAGATGATCTCCAGAGGTCCCTCCTAACCCTAATGATTCTGTGATACTTATGATTCCAGCAATGCTACTATCATCACTTGTAACAGCCTAGAAAATGGGAAATTTGGCTTAAGTCTCTTCCTCAGCATGAGGAAATATGATCCCATTCCTCTAGTTCCTGCATACATCACGCTCAGACTACAGAAGACTTGGAAAGGTACTGCTCCAACCTGTTGTCATGAAGTGGTACCCAGTGTGCAGCAATGAAGATGAGGCTTACTAGGGAAAAAGAGTGTAGCCAAAGGAAAGCTTGAGACTGTGTCGTAAGTGGGTATGGCACTCCAGTATATAGCCAGGGTCACAGCCTATGAGACACTCTTACCAAAGAGGCACAAGAAAGATGGTTGCTGGTGTGGTCTTTCATGAAGTGACACAGTCCTAATTCCTTTAGCCGTTCAAGAGCAGTCAACAGCCTGTGACTTTGGGTAAGCAAGTCTTTGAAGACTGCTAGAGCAAAGAGGGCATTGAAGTTGCTCCTCCAGCTGCTTCTTTGTCAAGTCTGGTCCCATCTGCTGCATTAGGGCATGCGATAAGTGCTAAGAGAGCTTCTTACCATGCTCTGAGCAGATTCCTGGTTGAGGCTCTCTCTCTCACTTAGGCCACACTGAGCACTAATGCTGCAGAAGCAGCAGATGTTTACAGAGTTATCTGTGGTGCTTAGGGCTAGCCCATTCACACAACAGAATTTAAAATCAAAGTTGGCTGGACTTCTAGAACATCAGTTTTCAATATTCCAATTCCACCCAAGTCCTATGTTAAACTAAACCTAATAGGCCAAGTAAATGCCCATTTAAACCTGTTAATCTGCAGTCACCAACTGATCATCACTCCAGCCTGGAGCTGGATTTACAGGAGATTAGTGTGGAGATGCTCCAAACTGTCTCCGAGACAAGAGACAGTGTTAGGCACAGCAGCCCAGTGGCTGCAGAGCTGCATGCAGGACAGAACCAGACCTTCAGACCTGGTGGTGGTTGTACCCACTGTGCTAGTGTGGGAGTCTCAGCACTATGTGCCTATAGTCACTGTAGAAGTAGCTGCAGATAGAAAAAAAATAGTCTGTGTGTAGACTGGACTGAAATAAGTCTTATGGAGTTTTCCTATTAATAAGACAAGATGATGAAAATGTTGAGCTAGCAGGGTAAGTATCAAAGGCTATTAAACCCCCACTGGTCAAGTTAAACTGAGATTAGCTATAGCCTGGAAGGACACAGGCCATAGCTGAAGACAATATACAAGTGTTCAACCCAGTGATTACTCTCTGATCTCTAGAGACAGTGTGCTGGTATTCATGATGTTATTCATGTTTCCTATACCAGAAACACTTCTCTGTGGAACTGCATGAGAGCTTAATCCAGAGACCAAAACTTTGATGAAATAATGGAAGAAATTTCATGGACTTCAGTACTCACTCAAGTGTTTCCAGAAATACATCCTTGTTTTCCAAAGGGAATCTTTTTCTGTATGTGTCCAAACTTCATGCTAACCAGAACAAGCCATACTTAAACTTGGAGCACAGAACAAGGAGTAGAAGATAAGGAAAAGCTCAACCTGGTTTCAGAGTGTAATGTTTATGTTCTGAACAATTGAAGACCTGGCCTTTAAAATTAACTTGGTTTCTTTTTTAAGAACTATGTTAACTATGCATTAATGATTACTTGAAACTGTGAAATGAACAAGCTGTATTTACTATTTCATAATGCAACATTAATGTAATGGCTTTTTCTGCACCTATTTGCATTGATTGTTGCTTTATTTTACTCCTTAGGAAGATTATCTGCACCTAAAACAGTTTAGTCTTGCATGAGAATTTCCCGTTCTAACACCTCTCTCCAATCCTACTAAATACATGCTAATGTGAGAGGTAGCATTACTAGACTAATTATGCTAATAAAGATACTCCATTATGCATAATGTGATGAACTAAGATTCTGTGGAATAAAAAATATACCTCTGGGATTTTATGGTAAGGGCTAAGTTTTATTGAAGAATAAATTGTGGTTAATTATCTGTCTGAAAGGGTAGGACTTCTGGGGTTCTTACTGCTGATGCAAACAACCACAGTGTCAGTTATGCAGTGCTAGTAACAACTGGAAAGTTACCCAAAGGAAAAGACCCTTTCTGGAAATTGTGCAAGTGCTGTAGGCAGGTCAAAGAACATGAACATTTCATAGTTTTAAGGTCTGTTATAAATAATTTTTTTAAGTTTACTATTGCTTAGAAATATTTAGGTTTTTGACCTAGAAGCCATCTGCTGAGTATCTTGGACAGAATAACAGATATAAAGATGGACATACAAATGTAAGAAAGACCTGGAATCTGGTGTGCGCTGAGAAAATTGTAGTAGATAAATAAATAAAAAATAAAGCATACTTCATAAATTAAACCCTTGCCTAAAATTCAAGACAAATATGGAAACAGCCAAGTGATTATAAGGAGGGAACATCAATCAGCATGTAAGAAGTCTGGTCACACAAGCTTTAAACAGATCACAACCTATGCCAGCATGAACACATATGCTCTTCTTATAACATACTAGCCTAGAATGCCCCAATTCAACACCCCAGATTGTAAAATACATAAATATATGGGTTTAAACCACCTATTTTAATACATATAGTCTTCTACTTACTAAGGTCTTAATTCAAGCTGAAATTTATTCTCTTACACATTCTTCCAATAAGTCTTCAGTTTTTCCTCTTCAGTACTGCAAGCCCTCTTTTATACTGTTTGACCTAGGAGTGTTAGTCTATCTAGTCCATCCTTAATTCAGATAAACTGACTAATTAAGCAAAGCAGTTCAGCTGCATTCCTCTGCTCAAGTGTTCCTGAAAGGGGAGGAACTCCTAACCCTACTTGGAGAGGAAGTTTCACACTTGGAGACTGTTGGGAAAAATGAACCAATTTCCTTGAACATTTTATGTGGATATTGCTCTGGAAAAAATTGTAAATTATGAATTATATTCAATTTAAAGCAAAGCCAACAGAAAAATTTGCCTTTTATTCAGTATTTTCAAAAGTTCTCTCATTTCAAACAAAGCAAAATTAGAAAAAGAAACATTTAAAAAATGGTTGGTGATTTCTGTAGAAACATGATACACTAACCCTGAATTCTTTCATAATACTTACCTCTTACATTTAAGCATTTCTATGGTAGGGATTTAGCCATTCTGAGATACTAATACAGATCTTTAAACTCACACATAGAAACTCCTAAATTAGATTCTCAAAGAAAAATTATGACTCCGACATCTTTTCAATAATTTGTTAGTTTAATTCTTTAGTATTTAAAGAGATTTCTATGAGTAAGCATTGGACTTACAATGTAATTACAGGAGAAAGACTAATGGCATCCTAGGCTGTAAGTCATGGGAAGTGATAATTGGCATTTGTGATGCTGCCTCTGCAATATGCTATCAAGCTCTGGGTCCCCTGGGACAAGAGAGAGATGTGCAGATGAGTTGGAGCTCAGCTGAGAGCTACAAAGCTGCCCAGGGGATTGGAGCATCCGACATAGAAGCAGAGGCTGAGTGAGCTCCAGAGTTGTTCAGTCTGGAGAAAAGGAAGCTTAGGTGTGAATTTAATTGCTGTCTTCCACTTCCTGAGGTCTGAGAGAGGACATAACCAAGCTCTCCTCAAGGCAGTGATCACCTGGTGCAGAAAGGGAATTTCTGTTTGTATATATAAAAAGACAGTGTTCACAGTGGTTAGTAAAGCACTGGAAAAGGTACCTGGAGAAGCACTGGCTTCTGAGCAACCTGCTTTAGTATTGAAGTTAGCCTCACACTGCTGGTACAGGAAACTGGCCTACATGAAGTCCAAAGGTCCTTTCAAACCTGGATTATTTCATGATTAGATGATCAAAAAAATTAATAGACATAGCTCTTGATAACATAAATTATACAAATTCCCTTAAGTAAATAAATTATGCTACCATAAGTGCTTCCTAATTGGCATACTTCGATTTATTTTAGGGTTTTTCCTGTATATAAAGAACACTAAAGCAGTCAAATTAATAAAACCAGTGAAGATATTACTGACAACTGTTTACTGTAATTCCAGTCTCAATCTCTAGTCAGTGGTCAGCATGGGGAGTATACATACACATATCCTAAATCTTGCTGATTAAGTGTAGAAATGAAATCAAGTCTTGAGGAAAACACATTAGCAGCCACATAATATTTCAGGCTAGTCATCATTCTCCACTGGAATTTGAACCACTGGACTTATAGCTAATACAAATGAAAAGTGCATTGTAACAGGTACTTCCCACATTTACCAGAAATGGTTAATTTGTTGTCTACCCCCAGATTTAATTCTTCCAAAAAATGTTCCCCTATCATACTTTGGCTTTTTACTTCTATAATACATGATATGCCTAAAACTAGTGGTCTTTCAGTAATATTTTCTTTACATCTTGAAGTTTGCCAAGGGCAAGTTTTAGCAACTCCATAACAATTGGCAAGTTAGTAGTTTGAGTATTTAGTTCCAAGCAACTCAAAAAATCATCCTAGAAATAATTGATTCATTGACGTGTTTAAACTAGAAACCCATTTAAAATGTAGGAGTTGAAGGATCAGAATGTATATCCCAAATTGGTACTTAAATTATTTTGTACATCATTTACTCATCTGAAATACAGGAGTACCTGTTCATCATGCAAACCTCTAAAATAAAATTCTCTCTTTACAGACTTCAGCTCCATTAGGTTTGGGCAGAAGGAGACTGAAGGTTAAAGTTAATAACTCCTATAGATTTTAATGTGTTTGAGATCTCCGTGCCAAATTATAAATGTAACATGGTTTCCATGACCCTAGGTAATGTTTTGTTTCTGCTTCATTTTGTAGCCTGGCTGCACTGCACATAAAGCCAGGTATTGTAATCTGCAAACATGGCCTGAGATAAGGGTTTAGAAATAGTCTGAATGTTGGAGTTGGATAATACTTATGAGTTATTTTCATATTAGAGATTATTTTGGCTGTATAGCTGATGAGCTGGCACAGTTCACAGAAAGAAAATAAAGATCTATTCCCACCCTAATATTAACCTATTCCTGGTGTACCCTATTCTGATTATATAGCTTACTCAATTGTACCCTCTTCTGATTATATAGCTTACTCAATTAAATAGGTAGTTGTCATTATCTCTTCTTTCCTGCTATTTGTGCTTTTAGTCTTCTCTCTTTCTAGTCCTGCTGCATTTAACACTCCTCTTATATCTCTTCTCCATCATTCCCTGGAGTTGGGCACACATGCTTGGGAAGAACCCTAGTCCACTGAAGTCCTGACCTTTCTTACACAGTGTTATCTAGTTGTCTCTGACCCTGATGATTTTAAGTGTCTTTTCCCACTTAAACGATTCCATGATTCTGTGGTAGGCAAGAATCTGGGAAGATGGCCCTTGGCCACCCAATGCCCTCTGCTCATGATAAGACTCTCAGCGATAATCTTTCTTACTTGGTTCTTAGTGATCCATTTCCCCTTTACTTTTCTCTTTGGCCTTCTGTGAGTCTTGTTCTGCCCAAAAGCAGCTTGCTCCCCTTCAGGGGCTCAGTGCCTTCTATTGTTATCCCCAGATGTACTGGTATGCAATTGCTTATTTCTACTCGTATTGCACGGTAGCTGAGGCTCTTGGTATCTCATCCACCTTCAAGCACTGTGCTTTTCAGCCAGCAGCTTGCCAGCAGGCATACTTTGGCTTT
>NW_009909601.1:27580-59015 GCF_000696875.1 Nestor notabilis
TAACAATGTAGAATTGAGGGGAGAATTCTCCTTATGATAGAAATGAAACTATGGTTGATCTTCAAATACCTTTTAAACTCAAGAAATTTTCAGGTTGAGAGATTATACATATATTAGACACAAGTATTAATGTACTTGATTTAAGTACATTAATAATTTTACCATTATCATCAACCTTTGTTTAGAGATCAGGAAACCGAGGAATAGAAACTGTGAAGTCCACAGTTCTGATACTCACCATCATGCCATAATACATGAAGACCTAACTGGACAGAGGTTTTAAGGCTATGAGCACTTGTTCAATCCTGAGCTCTCCTGTCTGACTTGAAGTGTCTCTTTTGGGCACATAAAGAAATTATATTTAAGCTCAAACTCAAAATCAGTGTCTCAACAAAATAAACATAAAATGCAATACGTTAAAAAAAAGTAAAGTGAAAATGAAAGGTAGAAATATGATCCTCAGATGAAGAAATAATGCTCAAATTTGAATTTCAGAGCAGAATAAACCCCTACTATTTATTAAAGGCAATCCTGACATCTGTCTCTTGGAAAGAGAGTCAGCTGTCACTGAGCTCTTAAAATGTCATTGGATAAACAACAGAGATTCTGAGTCCACATCTGGGATGCTTTCAAATCCTGCTCCTCTGGTTTGTGTATATTAGATTTCTCCTGATTCATCTGAAAATGATAGCTCGAGAGGTTCGCTTGAAGGTTGGAAGCCTTGGAGTCTGCACAAACAGACTTCTCCTTGCTTCTAGAGAAATCCTTGGAATTCTTCCTCAGGCTCTTGTGAACCTACTTTATTTTCTGTTAATGCTGTCAGTGAGCATACAGTAAATTCTTCCTTTCTTTTTCTCTCAGAAGGGGATGTCTCTAATTCATGAAGGATTGTTTTCTGCTCCAGGGAGAGATCTTCCAGGGTACTATCCCTTCTCACAGAGCATGCAGAGTAACACGTCTGATTTTCCCCTTAAGGTTAGAGGAGGATTAGGAAAACTGTGGAAGATGATGCCAGGAAACATTGTCTAGACTCCACTCACTTCTGTTTTCAGGCTATGCAGACTGCTCTTATTGCTGAGTAAATCATGGTTGTCCTTCCATTTACTTCAGCTTCCTGCTTATATATGGAGTTTGTCCATTCTTTAAATGCACTTTTCCTCCATACAGTCCAGGGGGACTATTTTTTGTACATAACAGCCACAACTGAGAAGTGATTTCTTTTGCTTTACCTGTTAAATGTGACTCACTGGAAATTAGGACACACTGTAAATATATCAGTAATGGTATTTGCTTCCTACTGGAATTTGGACTGGTTCGTCAGACTTGGCATTTGTAAAGACATAAGGAAGCACATTTACTAGAAATGTAACTGTTCTTAATTGTAATTGTATTGTGGATAATTGCACATAATTCTCAGATGTGGCTGAGAAAATACAACCGCAAGTTAATGTGTTTCTCGGGCTGGGACTGCCTGCAGTTCTCTAAAACCTATATGCAATTGCTATGGCCTACCTGGGATACTTGCTTGGCTACCTCTGAGTTGGCAGTATTAGCGGTGCACTTGCTTTAATGTCCAAAATTCGTGGAAGGACAAGGACTCAAGGGAACCCACCCTTTCCCTTTTCCCTTCATTGGAAGATAAACCTGAGGATTTGAAAGAAATTGCCCATACTGAAGAGCCATTGATGTAAAAGAGTAAGGAGTGACCGTCCCCTCCCTCAGCTCACCTCTAGCTTATAGTTGCATAGTAAAATACTCAACTACTCAGACTCAGAAGTTAATGTTGAATGTACTTACGTTCCCGGGGGATCTTTTTTATATATACTATGGTATAGTCTTTAATTATAAAATCATATACTCTTCTACAGTTTTGCAATACAGAGACTCAGTCTCCTACCAGCCCTGACCTTGTATTAGTGGTCTTAATATGTTTTAATTCATACTGCTTTATGAATCTTAGTCTTTTTAGCATGCTTTTTCATGAATGACAAATATGAAAATATAAATACCTGTAGATATATATAATTCAGTTATATTGCCCAGGAACTTTCAAACATATATAAAATTAAATTCTTGAACACTAGAAGATATATATATATAAAAATGTAATTTTGGGGAATTATGGACTCATATAACAATCCAGGTTGGAAGGGACCTCAGAAGACAGCCTGGTCCAGCCCTTCCTGGAACTCTGCCATGTCCCTGGGCAGGTTGTTCCAGTGATTGTTCTCAGTGGAAAAAAATTCTTGCTTAGATCAAAATGAAACCTCCCCTCATGCAACTGGTGCTTGTCACTCCTTATCTTCTCCATGTGGCTCCTTGTGAAGAGAGACCCTCTGTCCTTTTTGTAGCTGCTCTTTAGATACTGATATACTGTGTTGAGGTCTCTCCTGAGTGTTCTCTTTTCCAGAGAGAAAAGACTTAACTCCTTCAGTCTTTCCTCACCTGGCAGGTTCTCCAGCCCTTTGATCATCAAATGTGTCACTTCAGAATTACAGTCACCATGCAAATGAAACAGTTCATTTTGAGCCAAGTCTTGCGTTTTGTCTTTGAATAATCAGGAAAGACATGTCTGTTTTGTGTAAAGCTGGACTTTTATTTTATCCATTGTTTTTCTAGCACACTGGTAACAGCTGTTATTAGTAGATGGAAAATTCTAGATAACAGATTAGATGTATGGTTAATTGTTGCTTGTTGTGGGGTCAACGGATTTTGCCAAAAATTTTTCTATAACATAAAAAATACTCCATATTAGCTATTGCCCAATTAAACATTCATGTAACAGCTCACAGGGAGAAAAAAGAAAAAGAGACAACATTTATACATTGAAACACACATAAAAAGTGTGTGGGGTTCTAAACAGCCACAGTTTATAGGCAATAAAACCATAAAATTTGCTGTTATGACTTTCTTTTATGTGCGGTTCTTCCCTTTGACATCAATAGCCACAAACTAAATTACACTTGAGCTTCTACTTCATAAAATGTGATTCCTCATTTATACTTATACATGAGAATAACAAATACAGATTGCAGCTGACCTCTATCTCCCATTTCTAGGCTTCCCTCCAGCTTTGATGAAAGGTATGAGGACTTTTGCTGTGAGTGTTTTGGGACTGGAAGCTCATGGAGAATGCAAAGATTGATCTGACAGAAACTCCAAGGACTCAAGCCTTTGGCTTTTCATGTATGAAAGTGACATCTTCAGTGTCACTGCTTTCACCCTACAATGATACAATCTAAGCATGTTAAATAGTGGATACTAAACTTTCTGTCTAGATTCTGTAAAATTCTGATTAATAAAGTATCTAATTAATTCTCATTGAGTTCTTATCAGCTAAGGTCTGAAAAGATTATCTTGTGGGATAGCCTGCAATGTATGGAAGCTGAGTAGAGCATTTAGCATGTCAGAGTCCTTAGCTTTACAGTTTTCTGTGGCTTACTACATCATTACATTTCATATATGACAAAAAATTATATGCATTATATTATTCACTTCTATATTACATTACAAAATGCATTATTATATATTGGATTATATCAATCTTACAATTTATTGCAATTTCCATCTTCGGAATTCAAACCTATTGGTGAGTCTCATAATTTCCCACCTTTTCCCTCAACTTCATTCTATTCCAAGAAGATCAAGACAGAAATTAAAAGGATTTAGGGACAAAGTTAATTATAATTTTTAGCCCTATGGTACAATGACATGTTTCTCTAAGTCACTGAAAATAATACAAGGAGATTATTGTTACCTCAGCTGTCCAGGTTGGCATTTCAATGTGAGCTCCCCTGCTAAATACTCCTTAATAAGATACTACAACCAACTCCTCAGAAAGTTTCAGGTCCCCCAGACTGTGAGCACCTGTCTTGCCAAACATGTCTCCAGAAGCTACCCGAGACAAGAGTTCTTGATCAAGTTGCTTATCCCTGAGCCTAGTAGCAACCCCTCAGACTGAGACGGTCCCCTTTAAAGTCCAAATCTTCTGATTTACTGCTAATCTCAGGTTTATAGATGACTGATGTAAACAAGCAGATGCATGGCAATAATCTTTGGATGGAGCATTTAATATTCTGTTGTATTTTTTTCTCAGGATAAGAACAAGAAAGTAAAAATCATTTAGAAATGTTCACCTTTCACTTCTGATTCATTTCTTGAAGCCCAGAAAAGCCAGGTCCCCTCTCTTTCATCAGGCTGCTGTACACCAGCTTAGTTCCTCAGTTGAACTTTTGTCTGGATGAGGATCAAACCCTATCTGTTTTTTTAATCTCTCCTGCCAAAGTCTCCTGTGCAAGATGTACTCCTTTCTCTTCTAACATTTAGTTTCTTTGTTCAGATCCTGATAATGTCCTGTTACTCTAAGGCGTCTTCTGAGAGGAAAACTGATTTATTTTCTGATTTACACCAACTCCTGACAATTCAGGCATTTCACTGGTCACAGAGCAATTGTTAATAAATCTTGTCTTTTTCTCCTTCAGTTGGAGTACTGCCCCACTATGACTGAGGCAGCACCTCTGAATGGGGCTGTTACAAAGAAGAATTTGGGGAGCAGGGGAAAAATACAAATGTAAACAGATACTACTGTAAATCCAACAGTAAGGACCAACACAGCAAAAATTTGTGGGATTCTTTGCCTGGGTCTATATTCTAGTTTCAGCATAGGAATTTCTTTCCTGATATCTCCTGTTCATTTTCCCCAACTCCAGCTTCTGGGCAAAGAAATGCAAAAATGCTTTGCTAGTGTAGTCATTTCAGCTAGTGGAACAGGCCACGGGAGTTATCAAGAGCTATCATAAACCTGAGTAGCTATTTCTATCACTTTTTACATGGATTCTTAGATAAGAGCTGTCATCAACTCAGATCACAGTCTTTTAAAAGCACATTCAGAAATGTGATACTTCAACACTGTGCAAAGTATGTGATGTGGTGTAGAGCCTCACAGTCCACCTTAAAAGAATACATGTTAAATTAAATGCTTCTTAGTTGTAGAGTAACTCCTTGTAAATGACCAGAGTTGGCCACAGTTTCTAGAACAGAAGCTACAGTGTAAATAGTCAGGAAATCACTCACATTGCTACTTGTTGGGCTTTTAATAGGTTTCAATGTTCAACGAGAAGAGTGTATTCCTGAAGATATGTAGCAATAAGCTGCCAAATAAATGATTTAGGGGAAAAAAAGGAACACTGCCTTTTGCTATCTTTCTCTACCTGCACTGAAAATGCACTTTCAGAAACCCTGCAGTCAGCAGAGGGCTTGTATGTGTGTGCCTGGCACTGAGCAGAATACGATCAAGGTCTGCAAGTGTATCTGCAGAAAAAACAAAATTCTTCATCCTCTATGCCAGCTGCTGAATCTGTTCCTGAGAATGATAATGTCAGAAATGTCTTACTGCAACACCACCCAGGTTAAGAGGTTACCTCTGTACAAGCCTTAGCCACAGGATTTCCCTCTGAAAGAAATTAATATACCTTATCTCCTGCCTTTCCTATACTAACAAGAAACTACTTTAGTGGTTTCTTCTACCGTAGAGAGTGCTCCAGTCACCATGCTGCAGGCTGTTTTCTTGAGACAAGACAGGGAGAGTTACCATCGTCATTTTCTCCTGGTTCTCAGTGGAAGTTTAGTCCAAATGAACATATTTTCAGAAATCTTAAATTTAAAGACAAACTAACAGAAAGTTCCTCACAAGTCCCACTAAGCAGATAAAGTAATCCAGAAAGTTAAAATACACCACATTTTAAGATAAATATGACAGTGGCTTTTTTGACCTAACAGTAGAGTAATAGACTGTGGTGAACAGGTAGAGCATGACTCAGGTCTATACCCGTCTCTGCTACTTGCGACATTTCCACTACCATACATGTCTTGAATTTCTTTCCTCTTACACAGACTGAATGACACAAAGAGCAAAGACAAATATATTTTAAAAAAAACCCAAACCAGTAACCACTCCATTTCCTGGGATTAATATAAATACTACGTATTAGTTTCAGGAAACAACTGCCTGGGGAAAACCATTTTTCTACCTTTTACAACCTTGAGTCTCTTGCAGCTGCATACCATGACGTCAAGACCCTCTGACTGGCTTTGACCTATGAATCCTAATCCTTTGATTATCCTTTGAAATTTCATTTAATTTCTCTTCCTTTTCTTCCAGGCTATCATTAACTAGTTAATAATTCCTGAATTGTTAACAGTCTACAGTTATCCCTGTTTCTATACATTTGCTTCAAAAGATAAACTGTGAATTGGGAAATGCAAATGACCCCTGAGAAAGGAAGAGGGAGAAGAAGCAAAGACGAGAACAGCAAGAAACAGAACAGTTAATACAAAGCACGTTAATAAATGGAGATGCTTTGGAAGAGCTTCTCTCCTGGGTCATTCTAACCATCATTTTTTTTAAACACTAGAATAGTTACTGCTTTAGATAGGATTGTTTTCCCCAGTTTTGGTGATTAATTTTGGTTTGGTTTACCTTTCTAAGTGCCTTCTCAAATATATGTAAAACACAGAACTCACACAAAACCATGTTTCAATAGAAAAATAAACATTGTTAATACTGCTGGTAAGGATTTCATCCTTTTGGTTTTGTTGGTTTTATTTGTTTGTTTTTTAAATCCCAAAAGACACTCTTAGCTGTGTTGATTTTTCCTATTTAGAAGTATGTATGTCTTATTAAGTCAAGATGTTCATTTGAAGAAAAATGCTCTAAAGCTGTTTTAAGATGAGACCTGGAGGAAGTAAAGAGTTGGGGACTGGGGGATGTGAAACTTCATCATATATTTCACCTCTCTTTCTCTTGGACAGTTGTTCTGGAACAGTGAGAGAATAGTTACATCTTTCCATACATTGACTTAAGTTACTGTAAGTGAGATGGGTATCGGTTGCATTTGAGCTGGTATAACAGTGTAAGGGAGGCCTTTTACATTCTGTGATAGTAGATACAAAAACTACCTGCTGAAACCAGGAATGATTAAAGGCATTTTTTGAGTTGTGAATCTTTCTGTTAATTATTAATTTTTTAACCTGAAGGTCTGAGCACCTTTTACCTCTTGGGACAGACAAAACTGTGAAGGAACAGTTATTATTTGAAGAACTCCTTCATAAATGACCTAGAAGAACCATGAGAGGCTGTAAGGAACTTTTCTTTCCAGAAACAGAGAAAACAAAGTCTATGTTCAAAAGTTCTTTGTAAAAGCTAGAGGCGATGAACAAACACAGAGACTGTAAGCAATCAGATCAGCAGTCACCTCTATACTGATTCATGTCTGCAGTGACTGATCTTTCTGATATATAAAAAGGATTTCAGCACTGGGAATGAGAATTTTACTGGTGCCAAAATGGCTATGACAGCCAAGAGGCAGAGGCAGCAAGCTGCTTCCTGCTTAAATTATTTGCTGTCTGCTTGCTGGCATGGATGTATGTGATATATGCATGCTCCTTAGAGATCTGACACATCTAATGAATCTAATGAAATTTGCATCATCTTGAACTTTCAGTATGAACTCCTTTGGGTTTTTTTAACATCAGAATATCTCAAAAATTCAAGAAAATGTCAGAAAACACTAGAAACAAAATGAGTTGGCAACATTCTCTTAATCTGCTCTGAGTCAGGCTTTTCTTACCAGCTAATTGGCACATATCAAAGTGAAATTCTACTACAAGTCATCCTATAAATATAAACATTTTGAATAAAAAAGAAGAACACAATTAAAATATACAAGGCTAAAAGCTAAAATTAGATTATTTGTGTGTGTGTGTGTTTGAACATGAGATACAGATCTACATTGTCCAAATGGTGCTGCTCAATAAGGAGAAATTGCTGTGAGTTCACATTTAGCTGAGGTTTGCATGCTTCACTAGGTTCTAATTGTATTAAATGAAGATTGCACTTTAAATATTTAAAGTAATGTTAAAAAGGGACAAATGTTAACACATTTACAGGTTAGTATAGGGCTGTTCATATCCTCTGCAAAGGAAATGAGGAATATTTTCTCCCTAACTGCACCAAATGGCTGTTGTGACAGACACATCAAAGAGGCCGAGCAGTAACACGAGTAGGCAATTTCTATAGAATCATCAGGTCAGATTTAATCACAAGACCTCAAAATTGAGTACTGCTGGCCAAGAAGCATGGTTAGTGAAGCTGGGAATAAATCAATTCAATGTAAGTCTTCTAGTGAAACCCCTGTTGGCTCATTAGTAAAGATGAACTCTACCCTTACATCAAATACTGTATTGTAGGGCTTACTGTTGTTTAAGTATAGTGCCCTAAGACTCAGCTCTGAAAGGAATTGCCCTCACCACAGCTTTCAGCACTTCAGAGGCTGTTCGGCCTTATATCTATCACTACTTAATTTGAAAAATTTTCTAGAATATGAAGGCTTTTGGTTTCTTTTAAATTTACCTTTTAAAACAGGTCTTCTGAGGAGTTCCCTGATGCAACTTTCCTTCTAAGAGAGAGAACATGGCTGTTTGCACACTCTGTGTGGCACTGATATATCCCTGGGTGCTTCCAAATGGCTCAAAGCACATTGGGTGATCTGTCCACCCACTTCACCACCTTCGGGGAGCACTGAGCCAACACAGACTTCCTCCTTGTTTCACCTGAGGTAGCTCAGGCATCAGTATTTGGCACTGCAATGCTGTGGGCAGGTCTACCGTAAGGCACAAGGAGAACACCAATGATTTTGTTACACACAGGCTCCAAAGTTACTGGAACTTGTTAAGTATAATCTGAGTTTCCTAACAGCAAAGAATTTACCTGGGTGTAAACATGGACCCAGCTGTCACTTACAGCTCTGCGTCATGCGACATTGAGTTCTCATTCAAGTAGATTGGTATCTTACATATAAATATGAAGTGCACTTCTAGAGAGAGGAGGACAGAAAGCGAAGAGGTCTTTCACATTTGTACAACATCTAAAGCAACAGGATCTTGGATTTGTGATTCCACGATTTGTGATGGATAATGAAACACAAATGAATGAAAATCAGATTACCTCATATGAATCCTGGGCCTATTGAAACCAATGGACATTTTGTTATGGCATCAATTACATAATGACTTCTGCATCTTTTCTTACATTTTAGATAAAACACAATCTTCCAGTTCAATTTGAAAAGTAGTGGAAAGGGAACTCAATAAGCTGCAAGTTTGGAGCTTCCTTTATCTGTTTCTTTGTTAAGCTTAGTTAACTGGAACCTTTAAAATTCAGGATGGCATAAACAAGGATGAAAAAATAAAATTATGGGCCCATTTGAGCTGAACAACTAACTGATACAAATTATTCACAGAGTCTTACAGCTGTCTAGCTATGAGAAAAGCATACATAGCTATGCATTTTTAAGTCCTGCAAAGTACAGGTTTATTTCTGCAGACACTTGGCTTTCTTCATGGGCTTCCAGAAACACCTTCTCTCCTTCCCTAAAGATCTTACCACCTCAGATGGAAAGAAAGATGGTAGGTTTCAGGACATTCCTTGCCTGCTTTTATAGGAACAGTTTTCTTGGAGGAGTCATTTCAGGTGCTTGCACTGAAAGATGCATCCAAACATAAAAGAACCATCTTTTGTCCAGAGAGGATATTTCTTTGGGTTCAGAGTCCCTTTGTAGAGGTGTCAGCTATTTCAATGTCAGTCAGAGGTAAAAGGCCGTCTGATTCCAGATGTTTTACTGGAGGGCTTATGCTAGGAAATTGCAGAGAATCTCTGTAACTCATCAGTTTTCCAGTACTATCCCATATGCTAGCACCAAGTGAGAGCACAGAGGTGGGTCCAGTCAATTACAGAGGGTGAAGTTTATATGAAACAAGATATGACATTTTATGTGCCAATTCCCTCCTTTCTAACAGATTTTAGAAATAATAACACATTATGAATCCATAGACAAATGCTAGAGGCAGCTGCATGTAGTCTCCAAAGATGCCAGTGAGGTTCCTCGATTAGGATTAGGAAAGGAACTTCAAAATCATAGATGTTTGCACTCCTGTCTTAAAAGGCTCAAAATTTGTGCTGGTTTGTGCTGATTTTTCTTTAAAAAAGAAAACAGAAGGTGGAGTATGTACTCCTTTGTCATATCTAGGATAAGGCTTCAGCAGTATTTAGCAAAAGCTTAATCACTGAACCCAAACCACTGTAGTGGTTGTGAAATAATTGCAGAAGCTATGAAGTGACATGTTCCAAACCTTTGCATCTTGTCAAATAACTTACTAGGGATAGTCTTGGGTTGGTCATAGCAGTAAGAAAAAGTGTTATAATGTATTGATACACTAAAAAACACACAAGAGTCATTATTCTTGTTTACTCATAAATCCAAGTTTTAAAAACTGTACCTCTTACTCTCATGTTTTTTATTTAACAGTTCATTACTGTTATGAGTCCCTTGCAGTTGAAAGTCATGGTACTGGAATTGGGATGGGTTAAGGCTAACACTTACTCTCCTGACCTACTCTCAGAGGGCACCTCTGTTGCAAAATTAATGACCTGATAACCTGGCTTGGCATTGTCACCACATATTTAACCTCAATATTTGCCTTAACCTTGCTGTGCCATAGTTGCTCAAAGATGCCATAGCTTTCCCTCACTTCAGATTTCTGTTGCTACTTTTCACAGGTAAGACCTCTGTCCTGGGTTCAGCTACAGCAGTCATTTTGTCTCCTTCTTAGTAGCTGGTGCAGTGCTGTGTTTTTGACTTTCAGTCTGGGAACAACGCTGATAACACCGATGTTTTTAGTTGTTGCTCAGTAATGTTTACTCTGACCAAGGACTTTTTCAGTCTCATGCTTTGCCAGAGAGGAGGGGAAGCCAGGAGGAAGCAGAGACAGGACACCTGACCCAAACTGGCCAAAGGGCTATTCCATACCACAGCACGTCATGCCCAGTATATAAACTGGGGGGAGTTACCCGGAAGGCCCAGATCGCTGCTCGGGTCGGGCTGGGTATCGGTCGGCGGGTGGTGAGCGGTTGTGTCCTTTTCCCTTGTTATTCCTCTTATCATTATTATTGGTAGCAGTAGTGGTTTGTATTATACCTTAGTTACTGGAGAGCTGTTATCTCAACTCGTGGGAGTTACATTCCTTCGATTCTCCTCCCCATCCCTCCGGGAGCGGGGGGAGGAAGGAAAAGGGGGGGAGTGAGCGAGCGGCTGCGTGGTTCCAGGTTGCCGGCTGGGCTTAAACCACGACAACCTCAAAGTTTTTCTCTACTGTTGTGTTTTTGAGGCAGGTGAAAATCAAACCACACACATGGACAAGGAGCCTGGTTTACTCTTAGAGAAGCACTTTTTGGTGTTGTTTCTTGTTATGTCTAGATGATTGTATTTATTAAAGGCTGCGTGAGCTGTGTTCATAATAGTGACAGCAGGACTCAAACCAGCTATTTAAAAATGTGTTAAACTACAAGATACCTGGACTTTTAGAGAAGACAAGCTGATCCTGTTGTACAGTGAGTAGGGCATCAGGGACCAGTGAAGTGCCCTGACCTACTTAGTCACCAGGCTGCAGAGGGGGTATCATGCTCTGATTCTGCTGGGAAAGGATTCTTACATTTAACTCTTCTCACGTTCAATATTCAAGGCCCATTGTGAGAAACATTTCATAACCTAAAACATGGCAAACTGGGTTGAAATCTGCAGCAGAAACCTTGAATACATGAGAAGGCCAGGAAGGCTGTTGCATGCAGTAGCACGGCTTTCAGAGAAGAGAATTCCTTCCTTTTTATTGGATAACATGGTCACAGGCAGCACCCCAATTAGTTACCTAAAGATTAAAAGCTGTTGACTTGCTGTTAGTTCATGGTTTTGATCTGGTCACAGATGTTTTGTGCTCGGTGCTGTTATGAAACAAACTGGAGCTGAGTATGAACTGGGGAATTTAGGACACATTGGCAAAGTAGGTCTTTTAAAATTACAAGAAAATAAGTACCAAACAGTATGGTAGGCTGCATCGCCAAGAATCCCAAAAGGCAGTTCACAGTCTGTGAACAGTTTTTCCAAGGAACTGGCAGGTTCAGCAAGACCAATCTAGACCATGATAGACTCAGTCCATATTTCCAAAATTGTTTTCCCGGACAAAGGAATTGAAAATATTTCTATTAACTTAATTTAAAAAACCACAAACAATACTCCACAAATGGGTAAATATCCTTCCTGGGGTCTCCAACATGGAATCATGGAGTACACAGACTCCCAAGATCAGCACTGCTGGAGTTATTAGTCTTACTCAAAGACACTCGAAGAGTTTGGCTTGAGGATGATGAAAAGGACAAGTTTTCTCTTACAAAGAGGCAATGCTTAAATGATAATTAAAAGTTGTGCATGAGTTTCAGGAGGAAATATTTATGCTACTGTTATGATGTCTAGTCATGATCTAGACACAGTCCTGGGCAACCGGCTGTAGGTTGCCCTGCTTGAGCAGAAGGTTTGGTCAACATGATGTCCAGAGGTCCCTTCCAACATCAACCACTCTATGATTCAGTATAAATACTACACATATTAAAAAAGAATTATTATTTTTAAAAATCAAGTTATTTTAATGGCTGTGGCAAAGCCATAGAGAAAAGAGCATGAAAAAACAGAAACAAGATATTAGCGCCATGTTTTTGCTTGATCAATGTCTGCGCTCCTTCAGTTTTTATGTGAGTAAATTTGACTGAAATCAGCTTTTTCTGGCATCCCTGGGAAATCTACATGCAGCCAGTTCCTTGTCTAGCAGTTTGATACAGAATCAAGGAAGCTCCTGTGATGTTTAAGTAGCTTAGTCCTTCATTCAGTGTTGGTGCTTTTAAGGGAAAAGACAGAATTATTCCATCACTATCCATTTTCTTATTTACTTATTAAATAACTTACTGCCCCAAGAAAATCCATCTTTAGTCAATGAAAAGCTCCTCTCTGTCTGCCAGGAAGGCATGCAACTTCTTCATGGGTTTGTGAGTCCAGGGTGCAAAGGTGTGTCAGATCTTACTGTGTTTGGGACTCTAGGTCCCATTTCTGTACTGGTTCTTAATCTGGGCTGGAATCACCTTCTCCCTGAATCATAACTGCTGCTTGGCATAGTTACAAGATATGGGTGTGCTGTTAAGTAACAGGGAGAGGCACTATAGTGACTGTCAGTATGTGACATGGTTTTGATCTGTTCCAGTTAGCCATTATGAGATGATAACTGGACCCAGTCTGGAAGTCAGCAAGACTACAAGAACCATTCACAGCACATTACGTACAGAAGTGTGCCATGTTTGGCTTCTCCACCCTACACAGTCCTGCAGCACTGTCCCAACAGACTTTGCACCCTCAGGTGATCCCTGAAAGCATGCAACACACCCAGGTCATGTCACGTTGTCAGACTGTGTCCCTAAAGTGTTGCAACACAGCTCTTCTATTATTCCAGACCAGTTGAACTCAAAATTGTGTCTTAGAAACCCAGAAACTGTAATGCTCAGGAGAGGTACAAATCCAAGCACTATGTGGTGTGGACATGAATAAACTGTTCCACTTTGACCCTGCTTTATCTTGCCGTATGTAGCTGGCCCTGCTTTATTTTGCAGTATGTGTGCAGCCATGGGGTCTTTCACCTCCAGGATTGCTGCTGCCGGTGAGAGCAAGGAGTAATATTTTTGCTGGAGGTAGAGGGAGGTATGAATCTTGTTAAGCACCAGACAGTGGTGTAGTTTTATCACCTGAAAACTTAAAATGTAACAAGACATTCCTGGGTGAAATTTAAATGCCTTTGATATGTATCAGGCCAAATTTGACGGTCTAATAGTTCCTTCTGACCTTAACTTTGATGAGATATGCCATGCAGGGACACTGAGAAGCAAACTACAGCCCATGGAAGAGTGGCCTCAATTTTCTCTTTTAGCAATTTTTTTAACATGACACATTACTATCTTCTCAGGTAGTAAATGTCAGGGGAAGCCTTTTCTTGCCTAAGAAAAGAAATTATACTATTTATGAGAGAAGTACTATGACAGCACTGTGTTGAATAAGGTAACAGAAACATAACATCTAGTAAAATACTCTCATAAAAACTCCTGGCATGCAGCAATGGTTATAGTGTAGGTGTTATCTTAGGTGTAACGTGACGGTACGGATTGCAAAAGAGACATGGAAACTGTGATCATGTTGTACAACAAACAGGAAATTGTTCTGCTTAGAGCACACAAAGAAAAAACTCTCTTCCGCAATCAAATAACCCTGACTAAATTGTCAGGATATCATCAATTGCACTTGATGAATGGGCACTTACACTGTGCAGAACACAATTTTGGCAAAGCATCATACTGGCACAATACCAGCCCTGCCATGCTCGTGAGGCAGGTGTGTGTGACTCAGCAAAGAAATACACTGGTGATGATAGGCTCCTCTTCTATGAAAACCATTTGAAGTGAGACCTCTTGCACTGTGAATAGGAGGTGGGCACACGTCAGCACATCTCTAAAGGGTAATCCTCCCCAGATACTCATAATGTGGCTGCTGGTGGACATAGGGCCTCTCTTTTTGTATTGAAAGGCCAAGTACTAATATCGAACGAGACAGACAATACAGCAAAACAAGGAGTGAAATGGATAAATAAATAGTGGAAACCAGTTCTACGTACTTTAACTAATACATACTGAACTAGTATCCTGCTGGTCATGAAACCATGTCACCTAAGTATTTGATACATTATGCATTAGCCAATAATGAACTCATGTAAAAATACAAGAAGAAGATTTTTAGGTGTAGAATTCTAATTTCTAAGAAGTTGTGTTCCAGCACACATAACAGTAAGTGCATTGTTGTTATTACAGGGCTTGAGTAGGTCACAGTAAAGAAGACGGATTTTACAGCTGAAGAGTTTTAAGCTATTGTCTTCTGACTAAAAGAGTAGTAGAAATATAAATCAACTGATCTTTTTAAGAGCTTATCTCTTTAAAATTCTAGTTTCTATGGAGAAATAAAACCACTATATGTTGAATTAGGACAACTATGATTTTTATATTTATCACTCTTAGAAGCATAAAATTTTTTATGCTGTCCTCATAATCTAATAATCTAATCATTTAATGTGAACTTCACAAAACCCAATGACGAAACAGACAGATGTATTTATGTTCAAAAAGGGTGTCTATTATACTTATCAGAATCTGGCACCATTTAGAAAACCACTCCTAGGAGCTGTTATCTTTGACACTCAGGTTCCCATTATCCAAACTTGCTTTTCTTTTCCTTAAAAATATCCAGAAACTTAAAAATACTTGACAGAACAATTACATTTGTTGATTAGCACACTATATCCTAATACCCAGTATTTCAGCATTGCTGTGTAATGTATGTTGCAGGTATCCCACAGGTTGTGGTGGTGTGCTCCCCTCACACACACTCCTGACCTCTATTTCCCATAGCTCTGCTCAAGTGATAACCACCAGTGGTGGTGGTAATGGATGTTTCTGGGTCATGATGGCAGCCTCCAGCTCAAACTGGGGGAGACAGATAACAACACAATAGCCAATGGATAATCTGAAAATGTGGTGCACCCCCCTCCCAAACGTAGTTCTGGTCAAGGCCTGACTCAAGCCAGGTGTCTGTAGTTGGTATGCAAACATGACTATGAGTCAGTTATCCTGCTCCATAACCAGTGGACAGCCCAGGGCCTGTTGAGCTCTCCCGCATGGCAGGAGCTGCACACCAGGATCTCCCCTCTAGCAGGGGACACCTCTCAAGGTTACTGCTTGAGCTTAAGAGGTTCCTTGCCACAACAGATTCTTGGTGACTAAACTTTGAAATCTTAGCTAAGTGGTATAAACAGTTAATTGTGCACATACAATCCTTGAGACATAAACCATGCACCGAATCTGGGACTAAGTCTGTATCTAGCCACATCTAGACTTCTCTCTGAGGATTTTAGAACACAAGAGGGTCCTTTCTGAACTTCATGACTCCATGGGAAGGTTTCCCTGACAGTTTTGTCTGATCCTGTCCTCTATGCAGTAAATAATCAAATGTACCTTGCTATCAAATCTTGTTAAACCACTGTCACATTTATATACTTTTATATACATTTATAATACATTTATATACATTTATAATATACTTTATTAAATCACTGTTTTACATTAATAAACATATTGCTGCTTCTCTTTTAGCAGTGAAGTGTGTCACTCCATCCATGACAGAGGTTAATACTTGCATGAGTTTAATGTCAAGGTGATACAATGGCTTGAAAGCAATGATACCAGGGAAAGCAAACTCACCACTGTGTAAATAATGACTCGAAGCCAGTCTTATATTTCTACGAATTACCAGGCAGAAGGAAAAGATGTTAAAAAAAAGGATTGGCCCATAAATGTGGTATCTGTCCTGCAGTGCTGGGTGGATGCTGCATTCCACTAAACCCTCCATGGATCTGGGGGAAAAGCAGCAGCAGGAGCACATGGTGTACTTTCTCTCAAACCTTCCTTTCATAAACCTGGCAGTAGCTTATTACCTTTGGAACAGAAATGGGGTGAATTTTGCTGTGCATCTGCTATCTTATAGAAGAGAGTACATTCATGAGGTCATTCAGACACTGCTCTGAAAGAGTAGTGTCTCCAGGAGGAGATGTGATGACCTAAAGACTTTAAATTAAGTAGTTTCTATCTCAGAGGGCATTTCCAAAGGTCTAGCAGGACCTTGTGATGACAAGCTAAGACACTCTGGGAACCAAAACAGTCACATTGGAGCTAATGACTGCTGGCTGGGGATATTGTTTCTTTTGGTGGAACACACAGAATGTGGAAGCAGCCACACGGACACCCGGTCATACACCTAATCTGTATAAGGAATAAAATAAACATTTAGCAGAAATTGTTTGAGAAGCAGAGGCCTGATTTTTTTGGAAGGCTGATCTTAGGGTGGTCCTTTTCAAAGATACACTCACCAAAAGCCATGCTTGGGCTAGACCCTACCAAAAAATAGCAGATCTTATCATTGTCAGCATTGGAAACCTTATCAAATAAAATCAAAGAACTTCCTGGAGAAGACAGAGCAGTCTGTCTGAGCTGGATATTTTCTGCTATTTGCTATTAAAAAATGCTCTCTTTCAGCCATTTGTCCACATGGATGTGTCACAATGACTATTCTCTGCAGTTGGGCCGCTGTTGAGAAGAAATGGTAAAGAACCTTTGTTAACAGGTGAAATAGTGGGAACTGATAACAGTTGATGATATAGGTGGCCCCCACCCAAGCTCCCAGTTATTTTCTCTGGAAATACAGAAGTGTCCGGTAAGATACACAAAATTGAGATTGCACAAAACCTGCATCCCAATCCCAGTTGCTACAACAGGAACCTGACTCAAAACTGCAACTGCATGTGCTTCTTCCTTAAAATGCACACTGTTGGCTCATGGAAAGAGCTTTGACTCTAGATTATAACACAAATGCAAACTATGGACTTTCAGATAAACTTTCATCTTCTGGAAAATATTTGTAAACAAATCCAGACAACTCTATGTAGTCTCCTCTGGGTACACGGGCAAACTGTCTCCCTCTGTCCCCAGGTGAATACCCTGCAGACCCTGGTGGTCTCTCCATGGGGCGTCCCAGCTCATGTGCCTGCCTCTGGCTCTCCCATTGTCTCCACTAAAGGTGCCCAGGTAGGGAGAGAGCAGGCACAGCCCCTCCATCCCACCAGCGTGCTCTGCAGGGACCAGGGTGCCATAGGCCAGGCATGGCTTGCTGGCAACCTTCCTCCTTGCTGCCCAGTCAGCTGCTGGGACACAGAGCCTTGCTCACACTAGACATGCAAATCAAACAGCTATATCGTCCAGCACAGCACCTGGCTGTGCTCTCTTGGACTTGACCTTGACAACCCAGCATGACCAAACCAGTCAGCTGCAGTGGGCTGCCCACAAAACCCAACAGCACTCCTCTGCCAAGGAGTGTAATCTAACAACCTTGAAAGACCTTTCCTTCATATCAGTCCTTTGTTGGACTCTGGCACAGTCCAGCTGTGACATTCTGTGTGCATTCATGGTTACCAGGGCAGGATCAGCAACTCTCTCTGGTTCTAGCTCTTCATACAACTGATTTATACACAGCCTTGTTACACACTCACTGACTCTGTTAACCTGGACATTAATAAATCAAATTGCGTTGGCCACAATAAAGAGGAATTGATTGAACTTGTTTTGCTGGTAGGTCCTATATGATCTGGTCCCCTGATATATAAAGGCTCAGCTGTTCATATTTTGTTTCGGTATCAAAGCCACTGTACAAACCTCCACTGTTTTCAGCTTTGAGTTTTACTTAACTGACCAAGCACTTCATTGATTCTCTCAACACTGTTCAACCCCCAGAGTGACCACAAGTGCCAAAGCTCCAGTGCATGCATCTTCCACCAGCTGCTCTCTCCTGCCTTGCAAACCGAAGACTCATTATCTTGTCTTTGATTCAAGTTTGATGAGGAATCACTTTCTCTGCTCTTGTATGGAAAGATTATTAAAGACTTGTCCTTAAACATAGGCAAATAAATACAGTAAAAATTTATTAATGCATATTTTTGACAGTGCCTACCCTTCATCTCTTTATTTCTTTTTGCCTGCTTAAGTTCTAGCCCCCTTAGTGGCTCTTTTCTATATAGTATGTAATAGAACTGTCTTCAGTGATACACTGGTCTGCCATGATGGACTATCAACTCCTTGTCAAAGTCTTCTTCCCCATTAGACATACTGACCTGTTCCGTGGGCCCTTGCTTGCTGGTAGCGCTGGGTAAATGAAGAGCAGCAGAAGAGAGCTGAGCACCGTGTAATGGACCTAACCAAGATGTGACCTGTGAACTAGCCTGGCTACTTGTGTGTGCTGCAGGCAGCAATCACACACGGGAACCGGTAAATCATTTCCGAAACAGGAATAATTGCCCAGTGTCAGTCTGGATAGGGCAGTCCGCTGGAAGTAGTGGGGAAAGCCGGAGGTGCACAGGCAGTGCTGCTCTGCCACCTGGTGCTGGAGCCCTGTCCTGGCAGGTCACTGCAGCCACCCTCCCTCCGGCCATGGCACTCATCCCTGGGCCAAACCTGGCACCCATCGCGTCTGGCAGCCTAAGAAATACCTGCACCCGATTGCTACATGCAACTATAAAAATGCTCTTTAATCCTTTGTGACTTCTAATATTAACAGATATCATTCATCTTTGTATGGGCCCGTGCCTGTGCTGGTGACTAAACCATGTCCTAGAATGTGGAAACTACTGCTAGCAAAGATGTACCTACTAGCTAGGCATTTTTGACATTTATCGGCATTATTCTCATTCTTAATACCTAAGTCTAAAAAGTATCAAATATGTACATGTATAGTCTGGTTAGGAGTGTTCTTAACCCCTTCCTGACCTTGATCTTTCTATTTTACAGGTTCATATGATGCAGGTATTTCCATAGTTGTAAACTAAGGCACAGCTTAGTCTGCTGGACACACTGAATATTTGGGTTTTAACTGCTTGCAAGTGGATTCTTCGTGAAGATTATAAAAAATACTCAGTGGAAGGGACCATTTTGCACCTCCAAACAGATGCTGTTGAGAAATCTATGGAAAGACTTTGTCTAAATACCTTATGCTCTAACTTACTTGGCTGCAGTTGCTTCCTCACACGATTTTCCCATCCCAGAACCACTACCCCTGCCTTGTGGGATTGTACCCCCACCTCTAGAATCTCTGCACTAGGAGGGATACTGAGACCCTATCAGAGCAGCAGCAAGCCAGTGCTGTACCCCACGTCAGTGGACATGTGAGGGACCTTCAGAGGCAGCATACACAGCAAGCCCCTAAGTTCTGTATGGGCCATGCACAGGTTGCAGGCTGCATATAGGCAGCAGGGTACAGGAAACCAAGGTTACATATACCAACACAGAAATGTGTGTCGTGTCTGGCCTGTCTTCAGAGCATGTGAATCACTGCATAGACACCTGTTAGCATTTATTTGGCCTAAATATTCACTCTGGCTACCCTGAGGAGACTTCCTCCTTCCCATTTTAATGCTCGCAAGCTTTATGCAATAAAGCAGATCAACAGGCAGACACTGAGACCTGGCTGACACGTTAAGAAACACTCAGGTAGTCAGGTCCCCTGAGAGCACAGCCTGAATGATGTTGATAAGTCATGTTTTCAGAGGTTGCTAAATACAGATGGCTCATTTGTTCACATGGAATGAACTTGCTGGCAATCCTGCAGACAAGGCAATCAGGAATGAGAAGGGTTTCTGGGTATCCAGAAAAATTCCCTTTTGGTGTCAGGGATAAACCACTTCAAACTTTTGTCTTTCTCAAAGGGAAATCAGATATGACCGATCTAACTCACAGACATTAACGGCTGGCTGCCCAAAGTGCAAGCTGGCTGGTCTGAACAACCAGTAAATGACCCTGCTGCCAAATACTTAGCTGCCAGCTAACCTACAGAATGGGAAGAGAAAACAGCTAAGCCTGGCTTGTGTTTTGTCTTACAGAGAGTGTGAACCATGAACTGCAGAACTTCATTAACCTACAGTGATTGATGAATCGCCTTTCATCAGGATGTAATTGTCATTACAGCTACATATGAATAGCTACATTGCTATTCATAAAGACAGCAATGAGCTTGTAAGTGAAGCATATTCCTCAAACTCGATATGCTTCCTGCAAGACCCAGGCAACTAGGCCATAAAAAATAAACGCAGTTTCTTCTATGTCTCTGCTTTAACAGGGAAATGTGGCAGTGCTTCAGGTATTTATAACAGTGCACAATGCTTTTTTTTCTCTTGAATTTTCCAAGGAAAAGTGGAGGCCTGTTGTTAAATGGGGGAAACGACCTGGCTCCAGGTGATAGAAAAAGCTCAAGTACTCAACTCATTTTAGCCTTAGTTTTCACAGACAGGCCTTCATCCAGACCTCTGTGTGTGCCAGTGTGCTCTGGAGAGGGGCAGCCACCAGAAGGAAGCAGTGTTATGGTCTACCTAAAAACTGGATGCGTTCAAGTCCATAGGGCTGTGATGAGCTCTCCACCTAGAGCTGTTGAAATAGTTGATCAAAGTGATGATGAGATAGTTATCTACCATCCATGAAAAAAAGATATTTAACATGGGAGGGCCCTGAAGACCTCAAAAAGGCTGATGTACCTGTCCAACACACTGCTGCAACTATGAATGAAAGGAAGACCCAGGGAACGGGAGCTAGTTTGCTTCCGCTGCAGTCCCCAAGGGGTGAAGGAGCGCTTCCCATTGGAATTCAATCCTAAATACTTGCAGGACAAAGGAATATCCAACACAGACTTGCCACAGGCAAGTCACACTTGACCACTTGATAGCTATGCAGTTCGCCACTGATAGCAATGCAGATAAGGTGAATGACCTAATGCAGCACATCCGGCCTTTAGACCCCTCCTCCCACAGCAGTCTCCCATCGAACCTGAGCAATGTGGGCTGGATCACCAGGCTGAAAGAGCAGCAATCAACAACATAATATCACACTGGCAGCCTGCAAGGTAGCAGAGAAACTAGTCCAAGGGGCAATACCAAGGCCTTAGCGTTTAAGTTCTTCCTGCTAGTAACAGAAAATGTCAACAAGGGACAATGGCCACATGGTACGGTTTTGGAATCTCAGGTTGGACATTAGGAAAAACTTGACAGGAACAGATTACTCAAAGAGGCTACATAATCTCCATCCTTGTAAGTTTTCTACGACTTGGCTAGAAAACAAAACACAGCAGTCCTGGTCTAGTACTGCTCATAGCCCTACTTTGTACATGAAATAAGACTAGATGGAGGGATGAAGAGAATCTTCAGGGTCCCTTCCACCAACATGTCTATGAAATGGTATAATTGATTTCATTCCTGTCAGTAAAAACATTAGTATTTCAAAGGAACTGCCTTTCGTATGCAAAGAACGCGCATTTATCCACTGCAGTCTACAACTTCTCTAGGGCAGCAGTGAGGAGGGAGTTCCTTCTCTCCTCTCTGGTGACCAGCTGTGGGACACAACGAAATGGAATGAAGCTGCATCAGGGGAAGATTAGACTGGACATTAGAAGAAGGTTCTTCACTAAGAGTGTGGTCAGTCTCTGGAAAAGGCTCCCAGGGAGGCGGTCATGGCACCAAGCCTGTCAGAGTTTAGTAAGTATCTGGACGATTCCTCCTATATGCTTTAGTTTTAGGTAGTCTTGCGAGGAGCAGGGAGGTGGACTTGATGATCCTAAGATATTTTATGTTTCTTTCACTAAGTAGCTTAATTCCCAAGCTAATTAGCTGGGGGGGGAGGGGAACGGAGGCTTTGTGCTCTTAGCAAAAACATCTGCTATCTATATATAAAAAAATACGATAATTTGTGATTTGTTTTCAATCCAGCCAGTTCACTGCATCATTCCGCTCCTGGCCACAAGGCACTATTTTCTCCTCCATATACTTTCACTGTAGAGATAGCCATAGCTATATTTATCATAGGGAAAAGGTTTGGTCAGAAAATCCTTGTGCCGCAACCATGAAACAGCATCTGCAGTGTCATGCTTCAAACATGAAACAGCTTCAAAAAACTAAATTCCCACAGCTCTGGCTTCAGAAAAGAATTCACGTAAATAAGATTTTTAGGCAGTTATCCTCACTCCAAGAAGCTCCAGTGGTTAAGAGCAAAAGCATTTAGCAGAGGAACAGAGGTGCCAGAATATCTGTTGGTGGTCCATCCATAATTCTGTCATATGTCCAGCTTTCTAAACAACAAATTTTCATCTCCAGATGGATCTGTGATGTTCTTTACCTTTCCATCTACCCATTGCCAATTCAAGATCTCATTTAGGATCTGATGATGATATTCCACAGAACAGCTGATGTTAGCTTCTGGCTGACAGTATAGACCAGCTTCTTGAAAGGCCAATGTTCTGTACAAGTGTGGCAGAAATGGAACAGGCAACTGGGATTAAATCATACTGTCAAAGGGGGAGGGGAGAATGCCTGAAGTACAACCTTGTGAGCAGTTACCAGTTGCATTAAATCTCCCACTCCCACTGGCCTAATCAAGCTGCATTTTCACTGTAAAGCAGGCAAGTTGCCAATCATGGTGAAGTGAAACCTGCTTTTCAGTAACTGTCAGAGCTCAAAAGCATGTTTATGCTTAAAACAGAAACAATTTTAAGAGTAACAGGGCTTCAGAAGCAGTGTTTGGCCAGGGCTTGAACTAGCATTAAAACACTCACAACTCTTAACACAGCAACAGCTTGTTCATATTCACATCAAATATCTCACGTATTTCCTTTTCAGGTTGCTACAAGCTGTACATTACTGCTGAAGAACAGAATTTGGGGTTCATGGAAGCCAGGACCTCTTGACAGTTCATCCAGTCTAGTCCTGTTGTTTCTCTGTTTCAGAGCAGGCCAAGGGGTCAATCACTTGCTGCATGAGCAGCTGCCACCTCCACACCCTCTCCCATGACAAGCAGAACAGGGCTTACAGAGAATGAGAAAGAAAAACGATGGCTGAAACAATCACAATTTGTCCAACGGAGAGAATGGCTTCCATTCCTACACATACATTTTATAGTGCCCCTGACAGTGAATAGCTATCCCCATTGTTTTGCAGAGACTGACAGCCTGCAGTTCTCAAACCAAACAGGGCTGTTGAGGAGAAAAGCTCAAACTCAGCAATGCTGTGCTTTCACGCAGCTATCTACAGAAAGGTCTACATTCTCTCAGGGAAGGCTCTTTGCTTTTTACAGCCAAACTATTTGTTTCCTCTTTAGGAAAAAAGAAACATAATACACCTGCCATTTTAAGTGAAAGAAAACCCAACTTTAGGGTTGTTTGTGCAACTGAGATTAGAAAGCAGAGTCATGCTGTAGCTATGTGCTCCTGCCCCATGGCTATTTCTTGATTTTCAAGTTTGGTGCAAGACTTCTCGGTCTGGGGCAAATACAAGTAATGTAGAAGCCTGATTCAGGGCTACAACTGGACTCATTTGACTCAGTTTGTAAGCTGCCAATGCTGGATCAACAATCAGCCTGTGCTATGACATTTGGTCCAAGAGCAGAATATCCTTTCAATTTTGTAGTCAGGATTTGCTATCCAACTACAAAGACCATATTAGTCCTTAAGGAATTAGAAGCTTAGGTCGTATGCCAATAAACAAATCCCATGGAAGCCGAAGCACGAGCAACCACCCTCAAAGGCAGGCAACCAAACAAGTCTTAATAAAGGGTTTCCAGCTAACAGGCATTCTGCAGGAACAGTGTTACAAGGTCTTTTAGGCATCAAAAAAATACCTCATCCTACACAGCACCTTCCAAACATGGTGCACAAGCTCTGAAGTGCAGGAATCCATTTGTAGTGGTAGAAGGCTTCAGGAAATGAAGCCATTTCCCTCAAAAAACCGCACAATTCACTAGCAGGCCCACCTCTTACGAAAAGCATTTTCCAGCAAATTCTGTTCTTTGCCCACAAACATCCGCATAACTTTGTTTCTTCCCTCTTTCATCATTACTTAACTGACAGGGATTCGACTACAACAGGAACCCACTGAGCAGATTCAATAGCAACTCTTCCAAACGGGACTTGGGGAACAATGGATGAATTGCACAGGGACTGGCACAAGAAACAACAGCAGAACAAGGGTTAGGAGCTAGACACTGAGAAATCTTGTTCATTTGGATCTTATGCCCGATTCCAAACATGCCCTTTTCTGAAACTTATCCTTGCATTGTTAATAAACAGACATGCAAAACTGCTAATGGAGCGATGCAGCAAGCACAAAGAAACCATGATGCAAAATATTCTGCTGCTTAGCTAAAACCCATGTCAGCTATTCCAATGTGTATACTGGTTTGCATGCCAGAAGACATCTGGTTACCACTTCTGAAACAAAATCAACATTTTTCCTTCTAAAAAGATGATTCAAAGTAATTTATGACAGGCAATTCTTTTTTCAGCAATTGAGCAATGGTCCACAGTACAAGAAGCGGCAAAAGCCTTTTATTTGCTGTATAATTAGTGTCATTAGAAATATGATTGGTAAAAAAAACAACGTACAAGTCCACACAGAAAGGAAAGCTTAATAAAAACCAAAGAGCACTGAAGACTTAAAAAAATAAAAATAAAATAATAAAAAAAAAAAATAAAAGAAGAGACTTAAGTGAAGACTTAAAAAAAAGAAAACCAAACCAAACCAAGCCCCCAGATTTTTCTTTACTAAGTCTTCCAAAGTTCTGAACAACAGCTTCTTTTGGACACTACAGATGGTAACAAATCTTCCTACCACTTTGCATCAGAATGTCCTCCTCCACTCTTGTTGGACTGCTGGCTTCGAATCACTGAAGTGTGTTGTAGAGTGTGAGAAGGGAACTAAACACAAGAACACAACCTGTTCACAGGAGATAACTGCTTCCATGCAACTGTTCTGCACATGCAAAGGCATAAAACTTACTCAGCAAACACTATCTTTTAAAAAAATCACTTCAAGTCATAACAATGCTTCACTTTAATTCCTGTATTTTCAAAAAGGTGGTAGAAGTACTGCATTTTTTTTTTTAAACAATAACATGCTTCTCCTCCTTCAAACAGAAAATATCTTTAATCTTTGAAACAGAAAGATTTTTTTCTGACATTGAAATGACCAGACAATCTTATTTCATGGAAGTAACAAATGTGTTTCTGATGCAAGAAGTTGCCACAATGATTATTTGTAAACATTATACCCACAACAGTAAGTACATCAAAACCCCACACTTCCACCTTAAAATAAACCACAAAGCTTTGACATGAAATACATAAAAAGTTTATTATGTATGTACCCCATTTTGTTATCTGGAGGAGAAAATCTGAGGCAACAGTTTGGTGCAGTACAGAGAAGCAAAGCAATATACAGTAGCTGCACACAGCTTGATTGGTTTCGGATCACAACTAAATACTCTTACTATGACCGTTAGTACAGAAATGTTCTGTAATTATTAAAAATGAGAAGTATTACTCTCATGCTGTACAGTCTTATGTTTCTTGGTTAGAAAAGAACAACTGATTGAGTTTGAATCTTTCACACCAACTCGCTTGGCTGTTGCCTCTGGAATGTTCAGCACAAAGGTTAAGCTCCAGACATAATTTAAGTGCTTTTCATGTGCAAACTGTTACTGGCTAAAGCTTTCAAAGTACATTTAATTACAGATATGAACACCCTGTAAAGATATGAGGATATGATAGCAGACCCAGAGGCCAATACAGATTCTTTAAGAGAAATGCTATGTTCCACTGCAGTAGTTCTAGTCCCTGATTAGGTCCTTCCAAAGAGAGGGATTATTTCAATTGTAGGAGATAGACCACTCTTTGACAGAAGCATCATGGGATGTTGTTACCAGAGTGTGTTCATCCAGCCATGCCAAGCCGCTTACATGATGTAGCCTGTGTGCATCTGTACGGCAGTGCAAAATAACAGAAGAGAATTAGGAAGGTGAGGCTGACAAAACAACTTTAGTACATATTCCAGATATGATTTTCAGCTGTATTAAACAGTAGCTTTATATTTTAAAAAGTGACTACAAAACAACAGAAGAGATCTGGCTACTGTAGCTACACAAAGATTAATGTAAAGGCCAAATTAGCTTGGGAAAACATTCAAAGCTTAATTCTAGAAAGCAGGTACTGTGTTGGATTTCGAGAACTACTAGCAACTCGCAAAAGTAATCTTTTGAAGGAAACATACCTGGTATCTTCACTCTGGTCTCTGGATCACTTACAGTCCAAACATATACCATCATGTCCATGCCCCCGGAAGCAAAGTGTTCATTGTCAGGAGACCAGGCAATACAAACAATTTTTGCATGGTGTCCGTAAAAGACATTATGTTCCTATTTGAAAGTTAAAGAGACAGTGTTACTTCATTAGCTTAAGCTCCTTCAGGAAATCCCTGGCTTTTAATTTGTAGCATTACAAGAAGCTACTGCAATAGTTCAGACAGTGTACATCTCTGTACAGATGGATGCTCTAAACAAACCAGTTAGTGGCTTCATTTTATGCTATTTATTTAAACACTTATCAGGCCAATAAAATCCAAGCCTTTTGTAAAAAGAGCTAAGACTTCTTCTATGAAAGCTGGATCTGTAAAGTGCATATGCAATAAGTCACTTTTCGTTTAGAGACTTTTAAAATAATCCCACAGATGTTTCTAAAAGGAAAATTCTTTCAAATTTCACTTAGAAAATGGAACGTTTTTGTGAAATGCCATCTGCATTTTTTTACTTCAGTGTGATTTCAGTTACCCTAATGATTTTACAGGCTGATACACATACTGACTACTCAGCCAAAAACTGGAAACTGCCCATTCTTTGGTTCTTGGTTAAGACTCTAAATGGAGGAATAAAGCAAGATTCCCTGCCCTAATGCATCCCTTTCATTGCTTACTTCTTACCGAGGTAAACTGTGTGCCACAGCCAGCAGATTTTTTTTGCCGAGCCTGCTTTATTTAATTCAATTTTGTTATACTACATGATTCTTATCAAGCTGAGCCATTTTACAGAAAGGCACACCAGTTCTCTAAGAGGCATGCATGTACTTTGTTGATTTTCCCCCACTTAAAAAAAATAAACGAAAAAACAAAAAAAAAAACCCCTCAAAACAACAAAAAAAGAATCCTCCCAAAAAAACCCAACCCAACCAACCAAAAAACCTCACACAAAAAGAAACACCCTGCCACGCTAATGATTCAGCTGGTCAAAATAAGGAACATGCATTACTTTGTACTGATTACTTTATAATCTTTTATATTTAACTACTGCTGGCCTGTGGAGATCCAACCCTTCCACCGTGTGTTTGCTATTAGATGGGTTTGAGTGTTTTCCCAGTAGCCAACCCATGCTGTAAATTTCCTCACCTATTCTTATGATGTGGAAGCTCCACAAAGGCTGTTGTGAACAAAAAGTGACACTAACTAAAAATACCAGTTAAACAGTCACAACAATATCAAATAAACATCAGTGATTTAAAAATTAAGTGTCGGCTACTGCACTATATTTCACCACAACAGGTTTAGACACGAAATGCCAGTCAGTTTCTTTTTAAACAACTATTCTTACCGCATAGCCATCAGCGACACTAAAGACAGTGACAACTTTGTTTGCATCACAGACTGCAAGAAAGGCACCATCGTGAGAATATGCCAGGTCAGTAACAGGACCCTTAGCTTCCAAAGACTTCTCATCATTTTTCAAAGAGGTTCCTTGGATTGAATACAACCGGACATTCCCATCCTGCAAATTAATAGTGAAAAAGGGGAAAACGTACAAAAATCACTTTGCAATAGAAAGAGGAAAGCTTACTGAATTTCAGGAATGTTTTGCATCAGCTCTATCTGGTAGTGCTTACTTTAAAAACTAGTTTAAAGAACCTGTCATTTATGCTGGCTACAGTCCACCAAGTCTAGAATACAGACATGGTTTCTAGAATTTACCTACTTCAAGTATATACTCAGTAACAACGATGTGACAATTCAAAACCAGCAAATATAAGATAAAAAGTTAGGTGACAATGGCAGGAGAACCCGGGGAATTAGAAGTCTAGGAATACCTATTACACATAATTTACTTATTGTACTATTGCTGTTACAAATTGCCACTTACTACCTCTCAACACATCTCCTAGAGTTAAATGTTTCTGTTACTAGTTACAATGTTCAAAGCAATACAGCTTTAGGAAGTACAATCTTACCGCTCCTCCCACTGCTGCTGTACCTCCTCCAGGGTGAATGGCTACAGCTTCTGGCTCATAGCCAAGGTCATCCATTGCAAAACATTTTTTCTTATCTTTCATCAAGACAATCTGCAAATAGAAAACTAGAAACTAAGACCCTTCTTTAAAATGCCCAATGCAAAACTATGACTAAGCCACAAAGTTTAGTCATAAATACACTCCCAATTGCTCATGACTCTACTATAATCTTAAGGGAATAGTTTCATTTTTTTTTTTTATTAAAAGAAATAAATGCCTACGTGTGGTGAATAATTAATCTGCTGTACTGGAGTACCTATGTGCTCTAAATTAGGTAGTGCAAGGCATGTTCTACTGTCTTCAGCTTTGCCTCATTTGGTTTGAGCATGAACACCACGGACAAAACAGCCTTTTTAGCAATGCTTACTCCATTCCTGGTTTGCTCCTTAAGAAAGGGAGGCAGGACCAAATCAGCAGCAAGTTAATATTGCAATGTTAAGTTTTAAGGGCTACTTTGTATCCAGTTCTACACCATGGACAACTGGAATTATAACTCATGTGGAAAACAAGTTTGGACAACCCTACTCAAAAGTTCTAAGCATAAAATCAGCATCCATAGAGAAGGCATGAATCATTTGAAGTTAAGCATGCTTTGATACACGATAGCCTTGGTGCAATGTCTCTAGTTTTGCGTGATCTTAATATTACTGGCAAGCAAGCTAGAGCTACGTATGCTGTACAACAGCATTAGTTAATTGGCTATTGGATTAGTTACAAAAACACATAATGCAGGAACAAGACATCCTTTCCCCAGAATCACAGTACTGAACTGTGATGAGGCAAGAGCATGATTCAGATGCTGTATCCTTCTAGCACAACGCTGTACTGATAACAAATTCTGATGCATTCACACAACCAACCATGTGAGATTTAAATCTATACATAAGACTGTCAAATTGGTACAGGATGAGAAAAAACAAGCCTAGCAAGTATCCTACTGAATTATGTTCCCTATAGCTCTCATTAGGAAATTCTACAGATGTGCAAGGTGATCCTATACTAAACAAGTTTGTTTGAAACTATTGTGTTACCATACACAGCACTGTTAAGAAAGCAATTGTGTTGATAATTCACAAGTTAATACTTACTTGTCCAATGCATAGAACTATAGTATAGCCACCAGGACCCACAGCTAAACATTTTGGCTGAACATCCATCTTCACAGCATCCTGGCCACTGGAAGAAGGTGCGCCAAAATGGAGAAGCATGAAGGACAAGGCAGAGTAAGTTACACATATTCTTGGTCATTAGTATCATTAGTATTAGCTGAATAGGCAATTCTAAGTAATGATAGGCATAGAATAATTTTAAGGGTTTTTTTTTAACAATCTGCAAAATTTCCTTCTGTTTACTGTTTAAAGTATTAGTATCTTGATCAAGTAGTACAGCTGCTAAGTGAAAGTCAATGTTACTACACTGGAGTTCATTTATTTTTCTTTAAACTAATTGGTGATCTTAATAGATTTCTTTGAAGTTTTTTGCTTCAATTGTGGCTTCCATGAAGAAACAGACATGTCTTGCCCTTCCTAACCACATTTATCACCAATATTCTTGGGTATTTATGAATCAGAAAGTGGGTACCCTTTCCACAGTCTCCTAACTAAACCACCCGATACAAGATTGATCTCTATATAACCTGTGGAAGGGATGAGACAAATTGAAAAGTCTGGGATGCATTTCTTGTTGTCACAGAAAAAAGGAAGGTTGGTAAAGCAATCATTTCTATACGGTTTCCATGGTAACATAAAACCTGAATAAACTGTAGCATAAATTTCTTTGCCATATAAGTCAACAAAACTCTTGCTGTAAAATAATTAAGGCTGCAGTGCTACAATAAAAGCCAACATTTTAACTAACCTGTAGTCCCTCTTGCTAAGGTTGGTGTAGCGCACAGTATCATCCATACTGCAGGTGACCAGTTGATCCATTTCATCCACTGCCATTCTAGAAACCTGGTTTGTATGACCTTTCCCAGAAAAGCCATCATTCTCTCCAGTTTCAGAATCCCAATAATGTGCATAATAGAATTAAGGAACATTTGGATTTACTGGTGCAGTCAGATACAGCATCATAAAAAGGTAAGTAATTGACCAAATAGCTAAGGTTAGAAGGTATCTCTTCAGATCATTTAGTCCAACCTGCTGCTCGAATCAGTGTCAGCTACAAAAGGCTGCCCATTCCGCTAGGTTTTGAGTATCTCTAAGGATGGAGGCTCGACAATCCAGGGTTTGGTCAACCTCACACCCTCAAAATATTTATTACATGAACCTCTGGTGTTCTGTAATGAGCTAAATGACCACAAACAGCAGCAAATCCTGGAGCAATTAGCATCAGCTCTGAGAACAGGAAATACTTTTTAAAGAATAGTAATTAGAAGTCCTGCAACACTGGCTTTCCCTGATGCTATACGTTAACATCAGTTTGAACTACTAACACTATACTACAAGTTTGTAAAGACACAAGTCCTGTATTTACTACAATTTATGCCAATGTGACACCATTTTAATGCTCCACAGCAGGCAGGATGAAGGACTGCGGTTTTATTTATAAGCTTCAGAACACTGAAGAAAAGCCAACAGTCTTCTAGCTGAATATATCCCACCCTCCCCCTTTAACTTGCCCTTTGCAAACCAGGCTGCATTCCCAGTGTTTTGCTCCAGAAACCAAAAGGACTGAAATAAAGTCTCAAAAGTAGTACGAGTTCTCTTCAGCACGAAAGTCAT